>NC_056735.1:17153807-17247277 GCF_019279795.1 Protopterus annectens
TTGAACACAAGTCAGAAATTAGGAGACACTGTGCCAATAATGCTTTATTTAAACACATAGAGTCCCATGGTAATATACATGAATTTCGGTTTAGAGTTATAGATTTAGTAGTTCCTTTGAAACGTGGTGGAGATATTAATAATTGTCTTGAGACCAAGGAGTACCAGTGGATTGTGCATGGAGGCTGATTGTCCTCCTGGCATTAATAATACAGTTAGTATTAAACCTATTCTTGTTAGATTACAGCGCAATGTTAAATAACATTTATATTGTACATTTATATGTATATTTCTGCAATTTGTACTTCCATATTATATTTTTGTATTTTTGTAGTATGTTTCTTTAAATTTTTTTAAATTTGTCACCTGATCTTGGCTGCGATCATGTGATTGTTTGGCTTGTATATAAGCATGAGCTTTGTTGTATGTTTGTTTTTAGTATTGAGAAAGGGTTCTTCCCGAAAGCTTTGCGTTTATCAAGTTTTATAAAGTGTTTTACTCAGCATTTTGTCTTCATTTTCAGATGCTGAATACTGCCAGCTTCCAGCAGTGGGGGTTTCACCTGGGACAGAGTCATATGACAAGAAATTATGTCATTCTGCAAGCTATCTCAGCAGTCATATTTGAGATATTAATTTGAAAACTCTCAGAGAGAGAGAGAGAGAGAGAGTGTGTGTGTGCATTCTATCTCGACATGACAAGAACCATTCACCACAACATCTGCCTTACTCTAAGTAAGTTACTAGGGAATAGTACAATTCTCTTAGACATAGGACTATAGCAAAGCTTAGTTTAGATATTTTTCTTTGTTTATTTGAGACTGTCATGCAATGTTGTTTTAAATATCTCTTGTGGTTTTGAACGCTGATGTCACTGTGAATATATACAGAGTATGGTCTTGTTCTTTTAAGATTAAAAAACAAGTAATCTCCGTGGTATCCCCGAAGTCTCAAAACAACCCACTAAAGTGTAGTGGGTCTAAAAACAAAACAGTGTAAGAAACTTCTCTGTGTGGAAGATTTTCAGTCCATATATTTCTAGTTAATCACTGTATATTAATCAGATCAGACAATAGTAGTAGAAGTAGCGGACGTAAACTCAAGTCAAAAAGTAATAATAGAAAATATATAATTCTACAGCATTACTAAGTATTCGAAAGTAATCCAAGCAAGGCAGGCAAGTCTGTTTCCAGTCGAAAATCCTTTAAGTACACAGACAAGCGATCCAAGTAAAACAAAAATAGAGTAATAATTTCCTCACAAGCTTTCTAAATATATATATATACTTTTCATCAGGCATGGGAGTGGTTTACTGTGCTGTAAAACAAACTGCTGGTCCTGCCCTACCTAGTAGCTGTCATAATAATATATAGCCCTAATGTACTTTAATGGTACATCTTATTTAACCAAATTATTAAGTAGATTATTCTGGAGAAACATGAACTCATGTGGCAATTAAAGCTGAACTCTTTTAGAAAGCCTGGACTAAACTACTACTGTTCAATTAAAAGTGCACTGGAACTTAGAAAATTGCCACATTGTTTACATGACTAATTGTATTTTATTTTATTTTTTTCAACAAATTGGTTTTAAATACCATTTTAAATCATTTGAAATGTAAGTGTATATTTTGTTTCCATCATACATATATATTTTTTTATTTTTATTTTTTTCTGGTTCTCTTTTTTCCACTTTATTCAAAATGATGGTAATAACAATACTAACTAATTATACAATTATATAGGTTTTTAGGGTTCTTGTACACAGACCTGAAGTCTAGAAGGATGAAAGCGATCTTTGTTAACAACAGGTTATGAAAACAGAAACTGATTTTTACATGCAAAATGTATATGTATATATTTATATATAATTTTTGATCGCAAAATTAACTAAGGTTGATATATTTCCAGCCATGTAGTATACTGCCTTGTATAAAATCACAGACTTAATAATCTACTTAATAATTTGGTTAAATAAGATGTACCATTAAAGTACATTAGGGCTATATATTATTATGACAGCTACTAGGTAGGGCAGGACCAGCTCGAATGTCACACTGATGGGGGAAGGGATGTGAATTTAACATGTGTACCAATAACACTTTGTTTTACAGCACAATAAACCACTCCCATGCCTGATAAAAAGTATATATATATCTTTAGAAAGCTTGTGAGGAAATTATTACTCTATTTTTGTTTTACTTGGATCGCTTGTCTGTGTACTTAATAAAGGATTTTCGACTGGAAACAGACTGCCTGCCTTGCTTGGATTACTTTCGAATACTTAGTAATGCTGTAGAATTATATATTTTCTATTATTACTTTTTGACTTGACGAGTTTACGTTTGCTACTTCTACTACTATTGTCTGATCTGATTAATATACAGTGATTAACTAGAAATATATGGACTGAAAATCTTCCACAGAGAAGTTTCTTACACTGTTTTGTTCTTTTAAGATTAAATATGTTTAAACCTTTCATTGTGGCTGAGCTGTGTAGCGATATTTAAGATTTGACAGTACTTGCATATTTATTTGGTGACACTGAGTGGACCACTCCTAATAGCTTTGCTCTTGGTTAAACTACCATCTGTATTAATATTAATATTACAAAGTAAGACTGGACACCCTTTGTTAAGGGCCTTAAAGTAGCTGATAAGGAGTTGGTTGGTGGCAGTCTGGGCAAAAGGAATCATAGCTAGTAAACCCATGCCAGCTTTTTCCAGGGTGTGTGTGTGTGTGTGTGTGTGTGTGTGTGTGTGTGTGTGTGTGTGTGTGTGTGTGTAAATCAAACCTCAAAGAGTGTGTGTGTGTCAGCTACTTGGGCAGGGGCACAAAGCACTGGTTGGACAGAGAGGGTGCTGGAGGTTTTGGCTTGCTCACTCAGTTGAGATCTCAACTCTACAGCTGTGCCAGTGGGGAGTCCTGTTGGGGATTTAGAGAAAGGAGGAGAAACCAGCCACAGACTGACTGGTCTCTGTGTACTCTTAAGGGAAACTGCACTTGATGCAGAGAGCTGCATCTAGAAATACTGTGTGCATACCTGTTATCCTCTCAGTGTAGATCCCTCACTGTTGCCAGTGGTGAGGATTGAGGCTCATTGATCACTGGTCCAGTGGAGGGTCGTCACACCCTGTATAAGCACCTATCTATATGTATAGACTCAGCTGCACCCGAATGGATCAAAGCAAGGTCCTCACAAAAAAAAATCTACCCTGGTAGAAATCAAGCATAAATGGGTTATACGACAAGAGGAAGAAACTAATGTCCAAGAACAAGAGGGAACTAACCCAGCAGAGGAAGGACACCCTCCACAGCTTGAACAAGCAAATTAGACATCTTGTAAAGTCCTCTAAAGCTAATTATGAAGCTAAACTAGCATCCCTAGCCAAGGATAATCACAAGGCATTCTTTAGTAATGTCATAAATCTAAAAGATAAGGCCTAGCTTTGTGCTGAACACTAGTGGACGGTACCAGTCATACTGACCCTGGGGACATTGCCAACCTGCTAGTAGACAGATTTGGCACAAACTCCACCCTCCATCCCCACCAGATATAGCTCAAAGAATACCTGTCACCAGTCCTCTACCTAGTATCTCCAAAGGGCAGGTTATAACCACATTTTCCATGGCCAAAAACACAGCTTCTATGGGACCAGATAACATCCCAGACCGCCTACTAAATGGTCTGAAACAGGACCTAGAGGAACCACTTCACACTCTCTTCAGCCATGGTTTAAGTACTGGCTTTGCTCTAGCAGAGTGTAAAACAGCAACAGTAACTCCCTTGCACAAAGGGTGTCCATCAACCAACCCTGGGAACTATAGACCCATAAACCTAACTAGCCTTATCTGCAAGGCCATTGAGAGAATCATCATGGACCTTATCAACAAAGATACAAGTGACCTTCAAACTCTTGACCCAACCCAATTTGGCTTTAAGGGTAGATTATGCTTATTAAACCTGGTGGACCTCTTTGAGAATGTCACCAAAGCCCTGGGTTATGGTAAAACAGTACATACAGCCTATCTTGACTTAGCCAAGGCTTCTGACACAATTCCCCTCTCAGGCATCATTGAGAAACTCATCCATCTGGGAATTAACCCATATGTCAACTAGATGGGTAGCAAACTGGCTCACCAACAGAACTCATACAGTCAAAATGGGGGATTCCACCTCTACCAGCAGACCAGTTACCACTGGTAGACCACAAGGATCTGTGCTGGGCCCCCTACTGTTTGAAACCTATTTTGCAGAAGTCCAGGTGAAAATAGATGGCCTGTGGCTTACCAAGTTTGCATATGACTGCAAATTGAGTGCAATCATCGAGTCGCCCAACAATGTAGACATACTAAAAAAGGGCTTAAACAGACAAATGATTGGTGCTAAAGCCACGGATATAAACTAAATGCAAAAAAATATGTCATTATCCCTTTTGGCAAAGGGGAAGTCCCTCCAATTTATATTAACAGTAACCCCCCTTAGCTCAAACCCTGTGGTGAGAAATTTGGGAACACAGGTGGATACAAATCTTAACTTCAATCACCATGTGGCCACAATGGTAAGGAAGGCCTTGAAGGCCTTCTGTGTTGCACATCTCATAAGTAAGGGCATTGCATCCATAGCTAAGGATGTTATAACTCTCCTGTACGTATCCCTCATCTGAGCACTAATAGAGTATAATGCTCCCTTCTGTATGTAGTTTACCAGACACCTGCAGCAGGTGGAAAGACCACAAAAGTTTCTCACCAGAAAATTCAGGGTCTTCAACACATGACCTACATGGACAGACTAAAGGCCCTGTCACTGTACTCTGCATCTTATAGGCTGCTGTGAGGCAACTTGTACCTGGCCTACAGGGCAGTCTTGGACCCTGCCCTAATGGAAATACTGCACATCTGCAAGTCAGATGGAACAAGATTCACCCACTCTAGGGATCTTAACCTAGACTGCGACACTAACAGGACATGCTGGAGAGAGATACGTCTCCCAGAGATTGCCATTCCTATGGAACAAACTCCCATTTCACGTAAAACAGAGCTCCTCAATGACCCTATTTAAGAGTAACTTAGACAACTGGATGGGAGAATATAAATTTACCCCAGGGGTGTCAACTCTGTCCCTCTTGGATAAGGGCAGTCGGTGCTGATCTTAGACGCGAGCTGCAAATATAGACCATACAACTTGGTCAATAAGGGAACAAGGGTATAACATGGCTAGGCTTATAAAGGCCCTAGCGCCAATAGCCTAGTAACCTCCTATGAACCTATAAGAAATGCATGTGCATCCATGGGCATAACTAAAATTACTCGAGCCACGTAAATGAGAAATGATCTTAACAATATATTTATATCTGTTTAATGAAGTAATTGAGTTACCCCAAATGGGTCCTTTTCATCCACAGCCCAAAAGTCAAAACAGAAACAAGATGAAGAAGGGATTTTTATATGTAAAGAGGTCAACAGAAAACAGTTTCAAAGTGGGCAAGGAGATATGAAAGTATACATACATCAAAAATATTAAAACCTTGCAGAGTAGTCACTAAAGCATGAACAGAATATGTCTACTTACAAAGTAAGTAAATTATCAGACCAATAAAAACACTGAAGACATGCAAAAAGTAAAATACAATAATTATGAACAGAATTTGATTGCTAGAGTTGAAATTGAGTTAAGCAAGTGATGCAATGAGTGTGTGTGAGAGGGAAATATCTTCAGGGGACATCCATCATAATCTGCATGTTCACAGAGGCAGTCAGAACATTTTTCCTGACAACTAACTGTGAAATCGGCTACACTGTTAAGCTAAATACAGATTTAGACAGAAAAAAGCCAGAGAGCTCAATGAAATGCAAAATTATAAGAAAAAAATGTATTTTTTTTCAGCATTACTGCAAATGCTGAAGCATGTAATATGATGCAAGGAAACTAAGTCTGGCATACTAATAAACTATGCTGACTTGCTTGAAATGCATGTTAACAGTTGCAAAGCAAAACAAAGTCAGAATCTCTATAGACCCAAACAACTAACAAATTGATTCTGAAGAAACATTATCCATTACAAACAGCAGACGTGATTGCTAGCATGCCTAAGGCAAAATTCTTTTCAAACACTTAATAGTAATCAGGGATTCTGGCAAAATGAGCTTAAATGTGGCTTGCTCAAAGGTTTGTAACTTTAACATACTCTAAGACAGACAAAGATTATGGAGACTCTCATACAGCATTTCACTGGCACCACCATTATGTACGTCCATTTACCCTAGTCCTAATCCAACCTTAACCATTACACTAATGGTAACCTAACCCCAGCCCTAACACTAAGTACCACAGACTCACTCCTGAACTAACACCTAATCCTAAACCCAGTGCCAACCATAACTAAGATATACACATATACACACACACACACCCCTACACCCCTACTAGGAGTACTGAAATTTGGTACTTCCCCACGTGTCTCGACATTTCAACCTACTCACAGTTTTTTTTTTTTAACTGTAATGTTGAAGACCCAGTTCTGAAGTCGACTAGTTGGGTTTCGACTTACAGACGGGAACATGATTATTTTCAAATATCCCTGGCATGAGTTTACTGTCGTCCATTCAGCTGTCAAATACATTTTTAAAGTAGATAGAGTGTTAATTTGATGTGCTCAATGAGTTTATTCCAAAGGCAGAAAGTGTACTGGATTATGAATCTGTTATACCAGCAGGCAGCGTTAATCTTCTGGTGGAAGTTGAGATCTTTAGCATGACCGCTAGATCATTAGGTACACATAAGGTGGAGGAGGTCAAAAAGGATATAAATTTCAGTCCTACAAAGACTAAACAAAAATCACTACCTCAACAGTCTATACATGGCAAGGTAGAAAGATACAGCTTTTAGTACTTTGAGGTACCACAGATTATGCAGTTCATAAATCTTCTTTGTCAAAAACCTTTAGGGTTCTTTCAATTTGATCAAGGTGCTTTGTGAGGAACATTTCAAAAGGGGCACTGAACTGAAGATTAGATATAAGGGAAGACTATGGAAGGGCACTGTATTGAAGAAAAGGTCTAATAAGGGAAGAGTAGAAAGGCACCAAGACTGCATGGGACCTAAAAGAGATATTCCTACAGATCAGCTGTGTCTCCCTGTAGGCCTATGGGGCCTTAGGGACCAGGATTGCAGGTGATTTGTAATAGTGGCATGTCTGGGAGTAGACTTGGTGACTGAGGTTTACTATATGGTGGCTTGGGAGGCTTAGGCATAGTTTTTTTTTTTCTTTTGTTTTTTTTTTTTTTTTTTAACATCCTCAGCAAATGCTGGTAGGGTGTTTAATTACTGTTGGTTGATAAAGGGTACTTGCCAAGATAAACTCAGTATTTGCATCTCTTGCATACCAAACAGGAGTGGTTCAGAAACAGAATTGTCAGAAAATATTGGAAAAATTAAAACACTCCCTCAAAACTCCTACAGCTAGCCAAGTGACAGGGAAAGAGGTATGAGCAAGCTGTGAATCCACAATAATAACAGTACTATTTGAACTGGAGATTTTATTGGGAAGAATCAAGTAAGAGTTGTTAATAATGAGGAAACAGTAATAGCACACCTATCAGCTTGCTATGTGGATACTACTAGTGCTGGTCTCACTGCAGCTGTGTGTAGTAAGGAATCAGTGTCATCATACCTCTCAATCTCTTAGCGCAAGAAATCTGGGCAAAGCCTGACAAAATGGGGGGACAAAGGTCCTAAAATAGGGACACATTTTAAATATTGCCCTTATAAACATAACAAGTTGCTAGAATAACAGGATTTGTGTTAACATGCATTTTCTGAGGTATATTAAGTCTGAAACTCAAATGCATGTCATTATTTAGTGACTTTAATCTTTAAATCACCCCTGTGATTTGTCACCAAAATGCAATTTTTATGAGGAATAGGCTAAAACTATGAGGCAAAAAACTGGATATTCTGCGAAAGTCTGTACAGCTGAGAGGTCATTCTGCTCCTCCTTTCATCAGGAGCAAAACAGCAGCACTAATTCCAAGTTGGTTCCTGTAAAGATTTCAGGGTATGTAATACATAGAAGTCTCACTCCAGATGTTGCAGGGGTCTGCAGGCCAGCTGCAGTCTTTTCTTGGTACTTGTTTCAGGTAGCACACTGACCAGCTCAGCACACTAGAGCACTGAGCTGCACAAAGGTCTGAAATTTAAACTGAAGAGGTCCCCACTAAAACAGTAAGCAGACCACCTGGGGAAGTCACACAATGACTAATCTGAGATGGCTAAGTAATTGATGCCCCTCTGCTCCTTACACACAGGCAGACCACCTGGGGAAGTCACACAATGACTAATCTGAGATGGCTAAGTAATTTATGCCCCTCTGCTCCTTACACACAGGCAAACAAGGAAAAGCAGAGGAATTAAGTCTGTTCTATTTCTGTGCATTAAGTCCAACATTTAGGATGAAGCCTCCTCTTTGCCATAACCAATCATATCTGAGGAGCCAGAAAAGGAAACCAATCTTGCCTGAAAAAATATTTTCATGATATTATCAGACATGTCAACATCCATGATCAGTAATGCAAGTAAGGTCTACCAGATATGATTGAGTGTGTGTACGTGTGTGTGTGCACATGCATATATCCAAACTGGAGCTATCACTGGTTCGTGGTTTGATTTTTTTTTACTGAAAGACAGGTAAGGGAAAATGTATTGTTGAACCCTAATCTTAGTGGGTTCAGGTACCACGTGTAGCATCTGCTGTAAAAAAGAAATAAAAATATAAAAAACTTGCAAGATGAGCTAGTATCCCAAAACAAAGCGAATATTCTTGACATGCATTATGACTTCCACATATCTAAAAACTGGTCAGTGTACAATGTTAAATTTACCCCTGACGTAATCTGTACAAATTAAGAAAAGCAAGTTCTGATGCATTACATACTTGAAATCTAAGATATACAAGAAAAGGGTGTTTTAATCACCACTTACCTGTGAATTCACAAGCTTCTGCCAGAAGAAATGTACTCCATGACATCAGAAAGAAGAGTGCAGTCTCAAGAAGGGGGAAGCAATGCAGTTTTGTAAATTTAGTTACGTATAGTTAACTGTTAAGGAATGACAACACATAATGTACTTATTTATTGCTGATAATTACACAGTATACACATACAACACAAGACTTAATGGTCATCTACAGATTAGTGTTTACGGGGGAAAAAAAAAACAATGTAAAAATACTAAGCATGTCAAAGGCAGATTTAACCATATGGACAGCCTCTCAGATTAAGTCACTTTTTAAAACAGAATAACAAATTAAAGCAATTCTACAGAAAACCAAACTACCAATATGGAAGAGGAAATGGCCAAGCACAAACATAATTCGTTACAGAGAATGAAAACAAAAATACTCTACAAGTAAAGCACATACCAAAAGCTAATGCGTACATACCCTGCTTCTCCTCCACATAACTGCCTTCATAGTGACCTTAAGAACAGACCTGCTGTCATTCACTCAGTCCCCCCTACAAAAAATAGGCATAATTTTCACTTGTGTCTTTGACTCTGCATAACTTGGGGTGGGATCCTAGTCACTCAAGAACACATGTGATCCATCCTTATTCATTTCCTTGTTAGAGCTACTCCACCTGATTATACCTCACTATGGATTTCTGGCGTGGGTTTGAATGACAGGGTTCTGAAAGACACGTTTAAATGCAAACAGTAACAGTCAGAAATCATTCAGTTTGAAAGTCACTTTACCTATACATAACTCTTACAAAGTGCACAACAGACTTGACCCTCTCCCTATCTATAACGTTAAGGCTGGGATTAACTAATTTTTAAGGGGTCACAGTACAGCATAGCTTATCATACAATGGTCAGGTACTGAACAGTGCTGACCACTGGCCAACTGAAGGACAACATAAATGAGATGCATACTGCTACCGACAGAGAGGCAATGCTAAGCTTCCCAATGGCTAAAGCAATGCTACAGCACAGCATGTGACCAATGTGAAACATACCACAATGAAGGTAAGCCAGCATGGCCAAGTCAGTGCGTCTTCACGAGTGTAATCTACTGTATGCTGCTCTTATCTGGCACAAGTAGGGCAGCATAATGACCACCATACCAACCACTGTGGGTGCCCAAAGCAAAGAACAAATCCTGTTCATCAGGGAGGAAATGGGGTAGGTAGGAAAACATGAAAGAGGAGAACAAACAGCACAGAGAATCACACAAGGGCAACCATACTGTATGGAAAGTGTGTGTGGGAGGAGGAAAGGGTAAAAGTCCCATTATTTTCATGTATATATCAAATGGGGTAGTTGAGGAAGGCTGTGGATAGAAGAGAGGAAGAACATCAGGTAGCAGGGGAATACATAAAGACAGACATAAAACACAGACATTCAGGCAGTAAACACAGGAGGTTGAGAGGATGGGTACAGATACACAGAGAGGGAACAAATGTTGATGGGGAGGGTTGAAAAGGAACAAGGAATACTGAATGATACATAAGGGAGGGAAAATACCAGGACAGGGTAAGGTCCTGGCATGGCTGGATGCTAGACTAGCTCAAAGGGAAACAAACCTGGGTATCACTCACCTGGGTGACTGATATTATGGGCTGCTTGCTCCTTCAATTGCCAGATGGGCAGTGGTCTGATGATCACTGGACTCCACAAGCTGTGCTTGAAGGCACTGCAAATTACTGAGGTCAGCATCCAGTTGCCACTGCACCTCAGTTGGCACTAGCATCCACAACTGATGTAGATCACCTTCAGAAGAGGAGCCTTTACTACCCATCTTGGGAAGCAGCCATGAAGAGCATCAGTGAACCCTTCAATCCACCACCATCAAGATAACCATCATCATTCTACTAAGAGAGAGCCCAACATTACACTGGCTACCCAGTGCCACAGGCTTTGGTTGGTGCAGACCCCAAGGAGTGTGACTTTAAATAGACCTGGAGAAGGATGACACAAAAGAAAAAAATGATGAAACACAAACTAGCGACACAACTGCAGCTGCACAGTCGACTGAGACATCGTACACATCACTGCTGGAAGATTCACTAACAGTTTGCTACCCATTTTACCACATATGGGTTAATTTTTTAAAGCAAACCATGTCATGCTTACACTCCTCTGCCACAAAAGAAAGCATGTACACCCATGTACATATGCAAAGCAGGTAATATACCAGAATACAGCAGTACTTGAAAAAACGTTTATAGTACATTTCTGGCGCTCTCATTCTAACTCTGCCTCCCACTGTTGAAGCAGATCAAGGTGGTGTTGCATCATTTCACAGTAATAATGCTGTCACTTCTCCCCAAAACACAATGCCAGTGTCACAGTTCACTATCCTGGTAAGCTCATGCCAGACATACACTTTCCAGCAAGAGCACATCACATAGCCTTAGTTGGCACTCCTGAAATTACCTGTGCAAGATATAATCTTACTCTCCCTGGAACACCATGCTGGAGCTCTGTATTTCACAGTGACTGAAGTAACCAGGGGCACTCATATACTTGTGGTTTAGGAATAAAACAGTATCCCCATGTGTGTGGATACACATTTATAGCTCACAAGTTGTGCAACACAATGTTGCACTATGGTGCTATAGATGCATATTTACCATACTCAGAAGTATCATCATGATGATGACTCAGAAGTATACTGGTCACATATGCCTCAAAGTCACAGCGGCACGCATGACTACCACCGCTATTTCAGGTCGTGCAACTTGCTGTGGCAGTGATTCAGAGAGAGTACCACTAAGTAGCTTCAGTGACATAAATGTTGCACAAACTCTCTCTTTTTCCCACAATATAAAGCAGTGACACAATTCTGAACTACACTCAATACTGTATGAATGTGGAATAATTTATTACTGTAGGTGAGCTGCTCAACTGACTCTTTTCAGCTGCGACACAGGCACTGTAACTAGAACAGAAAATTATTGTTACAAATTCTGCAGATCTGCATCTTTACAGTCAGAGAAGGATTTACAGAGTTTAGAAAGTACCACCCTGGCAAGAACAACAAACCCTGTGGTAATATCAGTCACAGCGAGTCAGATGTTGTGATGTACATGTAACTGAGAGCCCAGGACACTAACATGGCACTGCACTGTCTGTCTGTGGTTTTCAGAGACAAACATATAAAGTGGAAACCTTAAAAGTACAACAAAATACCCTCGGACAGCAATAAATCCAGTGGATTTCAATAGAATAAATGACCAAAAAACAAAGAAACACTGGAACCACTGCAGATCTGGAGAAAATTTTAATGAAAAACACTAAAAGACACTAGTAAACATTTTCACTAAACAGCTTCATCAGGCTGATATCAAACATAAAAAAGCTGTGCTTTATGGTAAAATTAAGTCACATGACCACATAATGAAATTATACCTGCTGATGTAACACTAAGTACTGGTTTTAAAGTGATACCACAGTTCAAAATCCTGGTTTAACATGAGCTCTTTATTTCAAAATCAATCTAAGCTCTTAATTTTCAGTTAAAAGTTTCATGCTCCCTCCACATAGAGGTTCATAAAAATTATATGCTTAAAAACATGTGTAACATCTGTTTTAGCTACAGTATATGCCTATATAATGCATTCATTAAAATCTTTCTGTTAATATCTGATATATGATTACTAACACCCTCTTTTGAATTTCCTACTGGTCGTCCCTACATAGTATGCTTCACAAGAATTGCATTTAGCCATATAAATAATACTTTGTGTATTACAATTTCCATATGCTTGGGGAATAAACTCTCTACCATTAAATGGATGTATGAAAGATTTTTTCAGTACAAATATAAAAACATTGTATACAGTTATTGCATTTCAAAGCGCCCCTACTGTTACTATGAAAATATAACATTTTTTTTTTTGCTGTTCCTTCTAACATAGTCTGTGTTTTAAGAAAAAGATGTTGGTAAGTCAGCTCCAAGGGCTAGGCACATGCAGGTACAAAAGTTCAGGTAACTGTAGGTTATAGTCCAATCCAATGTACTTAATACCAGAAGTTATAAAAACACTGTGTTTTAAATTAGGGGCTCTCTTATAACCTAATCTAGGCTGTTCATTAATAAAATCTATCTAATTTAGGAATATCACTTAGTAGATCAGTATTTCCTTATAATGTTCTTCACTGCGCAAGTGTTCTTATTATATGTCAGCATTAAGTGTGAACTGTCATCTCAAGAAATTTACTTTTTGGATATAAAACTGAAGGATGATCAATGCTATTTGAGACCTTGTTATACAAAAAGCCTATCAAGTGAAATTCGTACCTTCATAGGACAAGTATGCACCCTCCCTTTGTTTTTGAAAATGTAGTCAAGAATCAGATGCTTTGCACAGCTAAACTTAACACATCTGATATTAATATGTATACATGATTAGATATGACTGCTCATGATTTCATGCTATAGGATATAACATTACAGAGGTGCAAAATGCACATTTTATAAAGGAACCATGTAGCACACCAGCTAGACCCATTTTTAAATCTAATAACACTGACGGGAAAATACAGCAAACATACCATTGATATTTACAAAGATGTATGCTAACATATAATAAGAACACGTTCATTTTGTGGTCTAAAAGTGTGGAAGGCATTGTAGTCTTGCAAGGCTGGGGTACTCTCTGCGACCCTAAACCTAGTTTCTGTGACTGCACAGATGTTAACATGCCCCAGGGAGAGGAATACTTCCAGAGAGTGCAGTTTCTCACTTAAACTTATCAGCATAACCCTTAATTTGTGAGTGATATTTTTACGCTGGAAATTTTGTTCTTGAGACCTTGCCTAAAAAAGACTCTATGGGAAGGCAAGTGCTTAGTCAATAACCAAAAGTCGAGAGGTGACAGGCGAAGATCATCTCTGGAAAAGCAGGAACTGGATGTCCTTAGAATGACACCAGAAACAAAGACAATTGTTGAAGTCAATCATTTTTTGTTTATATTGTGGTATCATCCTAGGAGAGGGTAGAATGCTGCTCAAGGTTAGGGACATACCTGCCTGGGATACATATTTAGACAGCTCAATCATGTTTCTCTTCATATAGTCCAGTGAGGTACGTCTCCAGTCATTCACAACAACATAAGCTATGACAGAGTCATAACGGTACTTGTTTTTGACAGACTTGAGTGCATGTGTGATCTGACGGATCCTGGACCTGACAGACAGCTGACCACAACCTTCTCCTTGTCAAGCCTGGTGAGAGGGACATCTGTGTGTCTCAAAATGGAGTCACCTATGACTAAAAAATTTGGTTTAGATGTGCTTTTGCTTCATGGAGTTATTTGGTAAGACACTGATAGATTCATAGGTTCATAGGTAGGTACTAGGCTATCGGCCCTAGGGCCCATACAAGCCTAGCCAAAAAATGTACCCTGGCTTTCACCACCCAAGAAAATTATTTTCCTGTGCCCCTGTCGAACAGAGCCACAGAAGTGATCCCCGGGGTGAATTTCCCATTTCCCATCCAATCAAGATTTTTCTTGAAGAGTGCTAATGAGGAGCTCTGTTTGACATAGATAGGTAGTCTGTTCCAGAGTATGGGAAGTCTATGGGACAGGAATCTATCCCTCCAGCATGTTCTGTTTATTGTGGTGACAAGGTTAAGGTCCCTAGAGCATGTAGCTCGGAGGGATTGGGATTTCTTTAAGTGGAGCATATCCAACAGCTCTGGGTTTGACATAGCTTTGTATGTTAGGCAGAGATCGCCCCTGAGTAGGCGATATGTGATGGAGTAAAGCTGTAGCTTTTTGAGACGGTCTGCATAGGGCATCTGTTTGAGGCCAGTAATCCTCTTTGTGAGGTATTTCTGTTGCTTGTGTTTTAGTGTGGGTGCAGCATGTTTGTGTTTGGAAGGTCTCTGACATTTAGGTAGGTTTCTGGTGATTACCTCTGCATACAATGGTTTGTGTGTTGAGTGCATGGTTTGTGTAAGAGATGTAGTATGTGGGCTGACAACCTGTTCAGAGTTACTGTTCTGTGCACGAGAGAAATAGGATTCCAGATTTAGTGTATATACATCTCTCACAAATTGCACTTGGGTGATTTAGGAGTAGAGGGTTGTCAGTGTACATGTCTCAGGATACCCATGTCAATAAGGCTGGTAAAAAAAAAATGGAAGGAAACTGATCATCCATAATGCTAGGGTAAATCCTGTTTTCACATTGGGGAGAGAAAATGGATGTGTGTGGTATAACTGGGTGCTCTAAACAGGGTCTGTACTAATGGGGAGCTCTATAAAGCGTTTATACTAACAGTGGGAGACTATGGAGACTGTTTCCAGTAGAGGATTTCAAATTGGAGAGATATGCTTATATGCAAGTACGGTGAACCACGTTTGCCCATCAGCTTTGTATTGCCAGACTGTTTTACAAGTAATCCAAGCCAGACACAAGGAAGCTCTGAAAAAAATAGCACAATCTTACAAAAATGTAATTCTTTTATACCAGCAGGACGAAAGACTTTTCTAAAATTAAACCCTTAGGCCAGTCAGATAAAAACACAAAAAGTTATCGACCAGTAGTTCCCACCTTGGATGGGTTGAATTTTAGCTCCCTGCTCCCACCAGAGTGCAAAATAACCCTCCCAATGTAAAACCAGCTGGCTTTTGAGCTCAAGTGCAGTAATAAATGCTTTAGAAGAGAAGTAACAATTCCTGCAATATCAGGAATCCTTGGAAAATAAGTTCGCTAACCTTTTATTCACGATACACAAAAACTTTGCAAAACAAGTGCAGGCTGAAAACAGTGATACATTCAAGCAAGCAAATAAATGCAGCACAGAGTTGTTAAATATCACTGAAACAGTTAGTGCAAATGTAAAATAATATACTTGTATCAGCTTTGTATTTCCAGATGGTTTTAGGAGCAATCCAAGCCAGGCACAAGGAAACTCTGAATAAATGAACAAGAACAAATTAGCACGTACATAGCTGAAATGCTAGACATCCAACTGTTGAGCAATCTAAGGGTAAACGTATTAACATGCTAACCACAAAATTCAAGTCAAAAGGTGGAGATGGGATCTTCAATGAGGAGCTGTGTAATCAGCCTGTGAATGACAGCAGTTCTATCCTCCTCCAAGTCAAAGTATGCCTTGCATCTTAACTGCATAAAAACTACGACTAGGATCAAATGGAGGTTTCAGGCAGATAAGGCAATCTTGCTATTCACAAAACAAGAAAGGGAGTACTTTTCAGTTCAAATAGAGACCTTTCTTTCCCTTAGCAGTACATATAAGCAAACTGAAAGGTTTTTCTGGCAGCTTCTAGAACTTCCAAAAGGAATAATTCAAATTCTGAGCATCAGCTCACTGAAGACACCACCAAGCCGAAGGCATCATTCCGAATATGAATTTCCTTTCTTCAGTAGTGGCACGACTCAAAGCTAATTATTTAAAGCTAGGGGATAGAGGGGCACAATACATTGTGTAGTGGCTATGAGAGGCTTTGTTTCACATAGAAAGTACAGTTTGGTAATGGAGATCTTGCAGCGCTTTGAGTGCTTGGTCACCCTTTTCAGCCTCTCTGTGTAAAACATAATTTGGCATAATTAAAAATGTAAAAGTTGATACAATGATGCAAGCCTGACACTAATAAAACAGAATGTTACAAATACCACAGGAGTTGAACACTTGGTAAAAAATAACTTTGGAAGTAGAGACTGAGAGTCAGACTGACTCGTAGATTAATAGATACTCCAAGGCCAAAGTCTCATAACAATTCTCCCCTTGCCAGTATACCATCTCCTCAGGCAGCACCTCCTTTCTCCAGGATGGCCATATTGGTCAAATCTGGAGTAAAGTTGTGAATACCTCTCCAGTCACCTAATTTATGTTTAAAGGAAGATAGCAAGTCACACTGCTTATCATCCAGAAGTTGTTTACTAAAGAGATTTAGGAAATACTGACTTATAATCCTGTCCCTCCATTATGTTTTACTTGGACTTGTAGTGACACAAGGTCCAATGCTATCATGTTTCTAATGGCGTGGCAAGTGGGGCTGAGATCTGCACTCAAACTTCTATAAGACACTGAACAAAGAGATGTAGGTTCCCGCCTCTCTTAGTAGCGTGAGCTTTAGGCTTGCACTTTTTTTTTTTTTTGGTTAACACCTTTTCAGGTCTTTATAATTGTTTGATATGATTACTAAGATACACCACAAAGGGGAAATTGTACTCATTAACTAGTCAAATCAATGCTGAATATAAGGTGATTACTTCTTTAGACCATAATGATATTCCTTTGGCAATTAGCTGCGCTGCACTTAAAAAGAAAGATTTCCTGACAACCATAGTCACATGAAGGTCAAAAAAGATGTAGTTACCAGCCTAAGTTCCAAGGTTCCCAACTACATTTTCATTTTGTGGTGGTGTGTTTTCTATACAATATGACAAGGGGAGGAGTTACCTACCAAAAGTGATAAGAGTATACTTTTTAGCATTTAGTATGAGCCCATTACTACTATAAAAGTTTCCTATGAAGAGTTCATTCTGGAAGGGCTGGGTGTCAGAGGATGACTTAACAATAATCCCCACACTACAGTCATCTGCAAATGTTGTTAACCAGAGGTCTTGGTTCTTTTGCCTGGAGATCTGAAAAGTAAAAACCAACAAGGAGAGGTCCTAGGCAATGAGCCCTGAGGGATTCTGATGATCATGTCCATACCATCTGATGAGGCACCTGCAACTCGCACCATGGGGGTTCCCCCTTTCAGCCAGTTTGCTATCCATTTTACCACATATGGGTTAATTTTTTAAAGCATGTAGCTTCTGTATGCCGCAAACATGGGGAATGGTGTTGAAGGTCTTGGTCACAGTCTACAGCCTCCTTAACATTTTCAAAGAAGTTTACTAGAATCAATAGACAGGCTTTTATCCTTCAAAAAACTAAAGTTGGGGGGGGGGGGGTCAAGTCTAATACGTTTCTTGACACTGTAGTTTATGCAGTCAGTTATAATATATTCTGTGGCTTTGCAAGTGAGGTTCCCAAGGCTTAGCGTCAGCCCTCCTTTTTTCACCACTTTCTACATGGGGTTGTGGTGTTGCATCAACTGAAGCCATCTTTCTCAATTCAGTGTTATTCTCCTACCTTCTTTGATGGTCATGCCTAATTGTTGCAAGTATTCTCCAATGCAATCCATTCATCTTTTTGTTGGACATCCTCATTTCCTACTATGTTCTTCCTGTCTCACCCATTAAATTGTTTTCTGCTTTCTAGCACATGTAGCCAAACCAACATAATCTGTTCTCTTTGACCTCTTCTGCTGTTGGAGCTACTCTGGTTTCTGCTCTGAAGTGCTCATTTCTTTGTCTGTCCCACAGTGCGCATCCCACCACACATCCCAAGTACTTCATATCCATCACCTCTAGATTCCTCAACTGCCCTGTGTTCACTGCCCAGTTTTCTGTACCATACAGCAGTACTGGGAGCACCAATGTTTTGCACACCTTACTTTTCAGCTTCTTTGGCATTCTTCTATTACACAGTATCCCGCTGACCTCCTTATTCAGACTTCCTGCAACCTCAACCACCCCTTTCAGATGCATGAAGCTATTAACCAGTTCCACTATTTCCCTTCTATCTCAATTTTCAGCTTATTCTAATTCCATTCATTTCCTGCCATGCCAACCATCTTGTCTATACTCAATTTCATTCCATGTGTCTTCAGTTTTGCACTTCACTCTCCTGTCATTTACTGAAGCTCTTGTTTAGGGTCTGCTTCCAGTTCCACATCGCTTGGAAACATGCAATTTGTTGATCTGTGACCTATAACTTGTTTGCTAATGTAGTCCACCACCAGTATGAACAGCAGTGGGCACAGAGCTGGAATCTAAATGCACAAGCACTCCCACTATAAATACCTCTGAAAGTCTGAACACTGTTTGTATTTCTGTCACTCGGCTCTAGTGCACAGGCTGCACTAATTCTGTCAAACAAATCACAAGACTGACCAAATCATCTTTCTTGGGACCCTGTCATATGCGTTCTCAAAGTTTTGGAATGCCTTGACAACCTTTTTCCTCCTCTCTAGCATCTTCTCAACATTCTATCTCACTGTAAGCATCGGGGTCAGTTGTGCCGCATCCTGAACTGAACTAAATGCAAATTACTCATCTCCCAAATTAATTTCTATTGCCTTGCATATTCATTTATGAAACACCGTCTCCAGCATTTTCATGTAGTACGATAGGAATCTGATACTTCTATACTATTAGAGTTGTGAATGTCTCCCTTGTTCTTGTACACTGGTGCTAGAATGCTTATTATCCATTCTTGTTTGTAAGGCTCATAGGTGAAGGACATCACCACAAAAAGACACTCATCAGAGACAAAACTAGTAGCTAAACTTATGTGAAACAGTTTAAGTGTGTCTGCAAGAGTCTGCTTAACACTTTTATGCAAGCAGGTATGTTGTTAGGCCACAGGGAGGAAGTATTTTTGGTACTGGTTATCATATTCAGTAAACATTTTTTTTTTTTTAAAGAGATAATGGGAGAGTAAGGGATTCAAATATTTCAGTGCTTTGGACGGAAGTCTCAGGGAGAGAAACTAGCATTGTGTTTGCAAGTATACTTGCAATGTCTAGCGGGTCAGAATAAGAGGGGTCACTATTAATAAGTTCAGAATAATATAGGGTATTGTATCTTAGTTTTCCAACACAACTAAAAAAGGATTTATAATTATCTTTGACTTAAAAGACCAGACTAAGTTTGTGGGCTCTTTACATGTACCTAATACTGTTCAATGTTTTGAAATATTTTTGATATTATCCTTGAGATGAGGAGTTTTATATCTTCTCAATAATTAAATGAGTTCCTTCCTTTTGTGGAATACTTTATGTTGGTGGACTAACAGCGTGATTTGTTTTTGAATTTCTCATGACATCTGGTTCTGGTAGGGACTGTTAGCTCTATGCATTTTTTCCTACATGGAAGCAGTGTAGAAGTCTTTAGTGAAGCTCGCTGCTGTATTAAGATCAGGGGACGTGCAGTCATAACTGAACTTTTCTATTTCATCTTTGACAAGGTTAATGGTAACACATTTGTATTCCTTAAATTCGGTGGGATTTTGGAAGTTTAAGTGAGAAGGTCACACACACAAGTCTGTGGTCAGACTTCACCAGGGAATGAGATACTAGAGGAGTACTGCAAGAGGCAGCCATATTTGTAAGAATCAGATCAAGAATGCTGTTTCCCTTAGTAGGTTTCTTCACCATCTGCTCAACAGAAGTTTTGTTTATTAAGTCTAGGAAATTGCAGGCTTTTGCTAATACGGAAATCATTCAGAGAACTGAGAAATCATATCCATTCATCAGAAAACAAAGTGTTCTGTAACAAGTTATGAGTTAATAATTAATCGTATCTAGAGTGATCTGCAATTGAGTGAATTCAGTTTGTAGGTGTCTCTAGAACTTACTGGAAGTGATACTTTCCTTGACAAATATAGAGATTTCAACACCATTAGCACAGGGTCTGAAAGCATGAAAAGTGCAAAACCCTGGTATTGGGGGACTGCTCATCAGTAACTACACAGATATGAATGTTTTCCAAATGCAGGAGTGCCTCAAGATTAGGATATTTACTGCTTAGACAACTGGCACTGAGGATAGCCACCATAATGTGATCCAGTTTCAAAGTTGGCATGTTAGTTATGCTGGAATGTCCATCAAATGGACTCTGCTTAAAAAAAGGCACTAGGAGCAACAAAGGTTCTAACCTTTATGTTGTAGCCTTGGAACAAGAGCTGCAGTCTACTCCTCATGAAGGGAGCAGCTGGACTGCTGAGTATCTTGTATTATGCTAACACATACTGGATCTCCCTGGAAGGACACCATCTATTTAACCAATTATTGAAAACAAATTCTCTTTTCTTTTGTATCTAGGTGTCATTTGAGATGAAGGAAGGATTCCACTCAAGGCTAGTGTCTTACCTGCATTTGTAACATGCATAGGCAGTTCTGACCTGCCTCTCTATAGGTCCCCTCAGGGTTTTATGCTGCAAGTCATTCATTCCTACATGTACCACTACCGTACCTTAGTCACGTCTGTCAAGAGTTAGAGTCCTTGGGGCCCAAATAATGTCAGAGATCTCAGCATCTGAAAGAATTCACTGTAACCCTCTCCTTGTCCAGCCTTGTGAGCTATTTGTCAGTGGACCTGACAACGGAGCTGCTTACTGCTAAAACATTTCTATTTTGCCTGCGGGTCAAAGTGGTAGATTTGGAATGTTTTTGCTCAGCATGACTCATTATGGGTGGTATATGCATGAGATAGATGAGTGGCCTGATTTTTGCTGAGTCATACTCATTTTTGAAGGCGTTGGGACTGGGTGTTTTACAGCCTCAGAATAATGCATTTTGGTGTAATTAGTGGAGGACTGCAGTGCTACTGTATGAAGTTCTTAGGGAAAGTTTTAGGTGACAGGGAAGCCACCTGAATAGTTAGGTATTTACACCTCTTACATATGACGGTGGTGCTGCGGTAGCGTTTTCGCCTCACAGTTAGACGTTCCCCGTTCGATTCTCAGTTAGAGTGTCTTCTGTGTGGCGACATGCGTGAATGGGCATTCCTTCATTGAAGGTTGTGCGTTAGGCCCAGCAAGCCAGCACGTAAAAATCTACTGCCAATCATTAGCGGACCAGAGTTCCGCTGTGGTGACCCCTAACCGGGAAAAGCCGAAAGACACAAACAAACAAACATATGACGTTATTAGTTTACAGTACAAGGTCATTACCTGTGAGCATAAAGCAGTTTTGTACACTGCCTTGGGAGACCTAGTGCCTAAAGGCTGCCAAAAAAAGCAAAACTGGCAGGCTGACCTTCTAATTTGTCCAGTGCTTACATGTTTGGATTAATAAAGTAAATTCAGCAGGTTTATGTAATTATTGCAGAATACATAACATATACAGAAGGCTCACCAGTGACTGGTAGATCTTGTCCCAGATGTTGCAGATTTCAAAAATAAGATGGCAAAAGGGGTTCAAAGTTCAAGATATTATACTGTGAACTAAGCAAAAAGGAGATGTGAAAAACAGGGGATCTCAAATTTTAGCAGTCAAAAAGGAGGAAATTTATTTTGAACATCTAGTGCTCACTAATAGGAGTAGATGCGATGAGACAGGAAGAGCTTCCAAAGACAAATTTATAGTAAAGCAGGTAACTGAAGGGGAACATGGATTGGCTTGGTGGACACACAGCATTCTGGATCTATGGAATGCAGTGAGAGGGAGATAGTATTTAAATAGCTTATAGTATTTAAATAGCTTAAGGAGAATGGCCATATGCTTAAATACCTAAAACAGATACAAACTGTTAAAATGAACTTAGTAACACAGGAATAATAATTCTTCAGATACTTAACTTTGTTGTTGAATGGCCTGGAACTCTCTCAAACCAGTATCAGTTCAAAAAAACACAAGAACTCAGCAGTCACTCAGCTCTGTTGATGAATGACCTGAAACTGCCTTAAAGCAATCACAGCTCATGAACTAGCTTGGCTCTCACACTTAAACAGAACATTTCAGTGCAGTTTCTTACTGGAATTACTGACTTGATGCTCAAAGATCTTAGCTAAAACAGATAAAGACCATTAAATGCACTTAAAAAAAAAAACAGATTACAAATAAATTAACAATCGTCAGACACTTAAATTTGTTGTTGAATGGCCTGAAACTATTTCAAACAGATTATGTAAACGTTCTTGCACAGGAACACCGGGAGCTCAAAAATCCTCTCTGCTTTAGTGAATGGGCCTTCCAGGATAAGTATGCAACAATGTCACATTTAGCTGGTACAAAGGGAGTAGACTGACCTTTTACGTCAGAAAATTTGAGTACCAAGAAAAGGATGCGAGCCTGTTAAGTTATCCGAGATGAAAACCGCTCTCACTTACATGTTTCAAAAATGAATTAGGTAACCGTGGATAGATGAAAGGCATGCAAGAAATAATCAATGAAAACTGTTGTACAAGAACAGGATGCCAGCCTGAAAAACTCAGAAGTACTCAAGTGTCTAGAAATTATTAGGAAACATCAGAGAGGTAAGGAAGTATCTGAACATTGGTAGGTAGCCTCAGAGGTGTAATGAAGTATCTGAACATTGGTAGGTAGCCGCAGAGAGGTAAGGAAGTATCTGAACATTAGTAGATAGCCTCAGAGAGGTAATGAAGCATCTGAACATTGGTAGGTAGCCTCAGAGAGGTAAGGAAGTATCTGAACATTGGTAGGTAGCCTCAGAGAGGTACTGAAGTATATGAAGTATGGTAACATAGTTAAGTTCATATTTTGGTTACTATAGGAGTAGTACTTCCACTTCCTCAAATGAGACTTCCTAGTGGTAGGTTTTGAAGCCTTCTTTAAAATCTTTAACACTTCTGGAGAGAAAAAAAAAGTTATGTCTTACCATAACGTTCCATCTGTGTTGTACATCTTCATTCATTCATTACTGATAGGACTTTGGTTCCATCCTCAGAACCGACACGGCTGGTACCAAGATCACGCCAGCCAAAAACTCTCAGCTAAGTCCTACCCACAATGCCCCTCTCACAGTCTCTTCAGATCAAGTTTGCCAACCCTTATAGTATAAAGAGGTTAATAACAGAAGGAGGCTCTGTCTGAGCAGATACGTTAAATAATAAGGTAATCCAAAAGTCCTCCAGGTTCCGATGCCAATGATGCCAACTGTGAGCATGCAAAAGTGAGGACCTTCTCCATCACTCGGCAAGCAGGCCCACCGGAAGAGGGATGGGAGCTCGGAACCAAGAAAGGCAACCTCAGAACTAGGGTCACACCCCACCCCGATGAGCCCACATCCAGGCGAGGAGCTCCAAGAGGACCAATAGCCGCCAGAGCAGGGACCGTAGATGGCACCATAGAAAAAATATCAGTGCCAGACTAGGTGTCATGGTGCCAACAGCCCAATCACTGCCCCGAGTGTGCACCAGTTCCGAAAGAGCCATGGCACCAAGAGTTATCGGAGCCGACAGGGAAGCCGAGACAGAGTGCACTGGGATGGACATCGGTACCAAAATCTCCGAAACCTGGAAGGAGGTCGG
The DNA here is from genome assembly GCF_019279795.1 of Protopterus annectens. Lineage (NCBI taxonomy): Eukaryota > Metazoa > Chordata > Ceratodontiformes > Protopteridae > Protopterus > Protopterus annectens. The sequence goes on from NC_056735.1 coordinate 17,177,887, forward strand.
AGGACGATAAACAGGTGAATATGCCGGGAAAGCTTCTGTTCCAAGGGGGAGGGAAGACCTAGTCAGCATCAGTAAGCCTCTAGCTGCCAAAAGCTAGTCCACAACCCTCAGTACATCTTGTTCCGAGAGACTCTTGGTGGATCTGATGGATGCTGCCAGTGGAGACTCTGGTCTTTCAATAAATGGGCTAAACTGCTGCCCCAAAAAAGGGCCATAAGATGGGGAGTACCTTGTTCTAGCAAGGTACTCAATCTTTGGAACCACAGGTGTCAACATAGTTGGAGTCGAGTAAGTGATAGGTACTGTGGCCGGGGATGGTACCGATGCTGGTACAAGAGTAGGAGCCTGTGTCATGATCAAGGTCGGCACAAAAGGAGAAGACAGAGATGCCAGTGCCAAAACTGTCTGGTCAATGGCGTGGAATAAGTCTGGTGTCGACTTGGTTCCGAAGAGGATAGAGATGTTGGCACCAAGTGACTCCGTTTTTATGTTTTTTAACATCCTTTTGACTAGGAGGTGGTGAGACCCAGAGAGAGCCTCCGAGAAGGGTGTTTTCAACATACCCTTCAAAATGAGTTTGTTCTTGCATTCAGCTAATTTACGGTTGCTGAAACAAGAGCAAATTTCGCAAGACACGTTAATATGGTCAACACCCAAACAATAAACACACCGGGCGTGACCATCTGAAGTGGGCATCTTATGCCCGCACTTATCACACTGTTTAAACCCTAGCATTGATCCCATTCATTCTTTTGGATAAAAACTCCTTAATTGCTGCCATACCGTAATCATTAGGGATTATGGTAGACAGATTGGTCACATCCAAAGTTATGAAGAAAAATCTTCTCTTTCAGACAGCCCTTTTACAAATCCAGAAAGTGATTGCAAAAAGTCCACTAAATCTTTCAGAACCGCTGGGGCCATAGCTAAAGCTCTTCTATGTTTACATTCAGCTCATACTGAAACATATTCAGTGACCCATCCCCGACCTGAAACTATTGGGTGTAAACGGGGGGGGGGGGGGGGTCAAACCTACTCTTGTGCATCTTGGGCAAACCTTTTATAATCGGATACACCAGATGGCCCACTATAACAAAATTATAGATCTTTTCAGTAACAATACGACTGACCAACATTTTAATCAGAGTTTCTTTCACATTTAAAGTAATCTTTCTAGCTGCTGGTGCATCTATCCTGCTGTATGTTCTCTCTTCTTGCAGCACTATCAACAGCTTGTTGACGTAAAACTGCTGCCCCATTACTATGATGGCTCCACCTTTATCTGCATGCATACTGTTTTTAGAAAACCAGAATTTGAGTGACTTGATTAATAATGATGAGATCATTGTAAGACCTGCAAAATATGTCACTGAATATGTTTCAGTATGGGTTGAATGTAAACTTAGAAGAGCTTTAGTTATGGTCCCAGTGGTTCTGAAAGATTCACCGGACTTTTTACGATCACTTTCTGGATTTGTAAAGGGGCTGTCTAAACTTCAAAGATTTGTTTTCATAACTTTGGATGTGAACAATCTTTTTACTGTAATCCCTAATGATTACGGTAGAGCAGCAATTAAGGAATTTTTATCTAAAAGGAATGAATGGGATCAATGCTTGATATTACAGATATGTTTGTTTCTACAATTGATTTTGGGAAAATAACAGCTTTATTTTTTATCGGACACACTACTGGCAATGGTGATGGGTTGCCATGTGAACGACATGTGGTAACACTTAGGATAATTTAGTGTTAGTGAACTGGGAGGAAGATGTGTTTTTCAGTGAAAGGAATGAATTGAAAACTTCTATGCCATTCTATAAAAGATTTGGCTTGACTATGTGTTTTTCTTATGGTTTGGTACTATGGAACAAATGGGAGTGTTTGTATGGTACTTGGAAGGAAGTACAGACTTCCTGAAATTTACTATGCATGTATCAGAGGAAGAGATGGATTTTGGATGTGAAACTATATGAGAGGGAAACGTGCAAGACTGAAACCAAGGTTTATAGGAAAAGGTGCTGTACAAATACTCTCTTGATGAAAGATAGCGTTTCCTAATATAGTTAAAGGGTAAACATTGAGAGCTTCAGGGCTATATGTACTAATGATCGTGTTTTTGAGCAAGAACAACTTTTTTCACATTCTGAAGCCTGTAGTTATAAAAAGACATGTTTACACCCAGTGTAGAGATTTAAGAGCTAATTATGGACGACCATGGTATGGTGATAAACAGCAGAATGAAGACGGAAGGAATGTGGCACAAACAACTGATACATTAACACACCCTAGAATTATCTTGAAATACGATGACGATATAAATCGGATCTGTAATGTGATTAAAATTAACTGCAAGATATTGTTGACAGATGACAATATACAGAGGATTGTGGGGGAGGTGCCCAGCTTCTCCTTTAAGGATAATCTGAAATTGAAGAGGCTGTTATGTAAGGATATTCATTCTCCTAAACCACAAACTTTTTTTTCTTGCAAGATTGACACCTAACAATGTAAACGTTATAAATCTTGTCATTCTATTAATGTGAAAAATTAATTTCAACATCCAGTGAATAGGAAGGTGCGTAAACCGAATCTGTATGTGAACTACCACTGCAAAAATTTAGTCTATATTGCTACATGCAAATTTTGCAGTTTTTTTTATGTGGGCAAGACGAATCACATGCTGAAGGATCGTACCCTTCAGCATCTAAGTGATACAGACTTGGAGTGAAATACAATGCACTTGCCCAGCATGTTAAAGCTAATCGTGGACATTTTTTTTAAGGTCTTACAACTTGTCTGAGTTTGAGGAGTGAAGATTTATTTAATTAAACTCAATTGAATGAGACTAAGTGGACAGCTGACTTTATCACAGATTCCTTTCTCAGGCTGAATGACGTGTTACCACTGAGGCCCGTGCTAAAGGGGCATAAAGCCCATTGTTGATTTTTATTGGTTGAGATTTGTTTTAAATTGTAAAGATCTATTAATGGCTATAGATCTGATGAAAAGCTCCAGCCTGAAAGTGCAAATCTTTTTTTACTCTTTTATATATTAAAGATTTTATTTTTCTTGCTGTGGTGGTCCGAGTTGGTTTTGTTCCATTTTTTTTTTTTTTTTTTTTTTTTTTTTTTACAAATTTGGACCTTCGACACTCCTAGTGCTGATTACTTTAATAAGAAGTAGTGAATATAGTAAGAGAGATAAAACAACTGGAAATGGGATCTTTAGAAAAGGGAAGAAGCAAATTACATAGAAAAAAAATGGAATTGTGGGAACAATACATACAAAATACTGTTCTGAAGGAGGAATGAAGTTTAAATGAAGGTAGGTTCTGAATGAGCTAAGTAATGTTTGACTGACAATGACTGGATAAGTTATAAGTGACACAATGTTTGCAACTAAAAATATGTCAATGTGATTTGTTTCCACTTATATAAATGTATGACTGCCTATGTTAGAAGTAATAATTTAATAAAGGTGTTTCTTGTTAAACAAAATCCCTAGAAAATTTGGAAGGTGTGGAAAACCAAGGAAAAGATAATCCTTACAGGGGGCTTTAAAGTCATAACAGCACTGAAAATCCCCTGAGAAAAATCCTGCCATTCTTTGTGGGGATCCTTAGCCATAGGGGCCATATGCCTAGTCTCCCTTTTTAAAGGAACATCAGCTTTAACAAATCTATGAGGTTCTGACCCCTAGTTAAATTCAATGAAGGTACAAGGCACCTCTTCCCTAATGTGTCTGGGGAATCCCCATAGACCTCCAATATAATCAGCTGTGACCCCCCTCCACATCTGTACCAGAAGTAGGCATAGCCTCAATGAACATGTGGGTAGACAGCTGCACATCAGCCTCCAACTGGGTCAAGGCAGAGGGAACTAATGCTGGCACCAGATGGTCCTTGGGCTCTTCATCCAACCTGACAGAGACATCTGGTGGAGGATGAACAACAGCAGGGTCAGTACATGCCTTTTGTGGCTTTCTGCTTAAGCAGTGGTTGAACATCAGGGTGGCAAAATTTGATTACAGTGACCTGAACCAAAAGCTTCAACTGCTGGTTCTTCAAATAAATGGAAAAAGACAACAGAACACTGCAGAGCGTTTCAGGGACAAATGCATGACAAATCTCACACTGTGTATGTTCGCAAACAAAATTGGCACTTCTTGTGTCTAACTTTATGGGGAATCTGCCTCCCACACTCACATTTTCCTTTCATGGATGACATGTAAACCAAAGAAAAAAGGAAAGAAAAGACCCCAACATGGCACTTATCTTTAGAAGGCCCAATAGTTGAACCAACTCAGTGAACTTCCTGCAGATGGAATTTAAAGGTAGCATTCAGATTGTCGGCAAGGAAGTTCAGAGTATTTGGAGCTCATGCATCAAATATCTACCTTAATTCTTGCACATAAGGACATGTGCCTGACATACAGCACCTGGAAAAAACATTTTAAAATGCTGGCTGAACGTTCAGCTATCCTTGGCAAGACACCCCAAGAATGAAGAATACTGCAAAAGTGATAAGAAAGGACATCAACAGTGTCTCTAAAAATTAAGGGAAGAGGCATGGTGGGTTGCAGAAATTACATTTTTTTTACACTGCATTAAATCTGTAATTAAATTTTCAAAACAATGTTTCCGGTACAGTGGTGAAATGTTGCACATGAGTAGCTACCATAGAGTTGCGATTCATTCTTGTTCTGCTAGGCTTTGTCATACCACTCCTTCACCCTCAAAGATCAAAATACTTCTGACTTTTGGGCGCTGTACCTCTCTACAATCATGTATGAATTTTAGAATCAGTAATAATTATAAAAGTTCTGAAAAACACACATGAAGATCAAATAATTTCATGTTTCCTTAAGGATCTCCTATCTTTTGGGCTTTGCAAACTCCCAGCTGTGCCCACTTTCTCCAGCTTCTGACTACCCAGACCAGAATGCAAAGTTTCAATGTAGTCTTTAATCCTAACTGGCCTCTATCCTGTGGCCTCCATGATGTTGTGTATCACTGGCTGGGTATCAGGCTTCCTCAGTGTGGTGTGAAAACGTATTATATCAAAGAAGCTTCTTGGGTCTAGTACTTCTATGTTCACATCTTTTGTTGCCAAATATGTTACACAGACTCAGCACTTACAGTACAATTTTCCACTAAGACATTGGTTTAGTTTATGGTTCCAGACTACAAATATGCAAAAGAATAACATCACAAAGTAAAAAGAACAAAACATGAAAATAAATCAATTTACAATATGACCTAGGGTTAATCAAGTATGTACAATATTTCATGCTGCACTAGTAGTCTTAACTGATCAATTAACTGTATCACTCATTTGATGCATTTAAATTTCATTTCCTTTTTCCTGTAAGAGTTTCATTCAACATACATCAATTTACTTAATTCAAACTCAAATCTATCTTAATTGTGTCACTTTAAAGTATTCTTTCAGATTAGGCAGTCCTAGTCCACCCTTAATCAGTTGCCTATCAGCTTGTTCCTGCATACTCTCTCCTTTTTACTACTACAAATAAATTTTACTTTTTTTTTTTTATAATTTGTATTCATGTCTCCTCAGCTGCCGAAAAAAAAAAGAACTTACTGTAACAACAGATCTGTGTCGACTGCTTACATCCTTCTCCACTGACGAGTCTTCAGGCCATACTACAGACTTCTGGATCCCAGGCTCAGGTTCCTCCCCTTAACCACACTCCCCCCACCATGTACTGATTTACCTCAGATCAAGTTTGATTGCTTACTACTACTACTATAGAGAACATCTATACCCTCAAAAACAGAAAGATCCTGCCTATGTATAATGGTATACCCGGGATAGATACTATAGCTGTAGAACGATAAGACTCTGGTGAAACAGCGTGATCACTCCGGAGCCAAGAAATTATGAAAGTGAAATTTGGTAGGGGAACAGAGGGGGGGGAAGTTGAGGAGGATGGAAACAGACAACACAGATCTATTACTGTTGTAAGCACATAACTTTCATATCCAACATTATGTCTCTTCTATCAGTCCTCAACTGATGGGACAGAGTCCCCATTTACTCCAAACCTTGGGTGTTCTCATGAAAGTACATTCAAGAGAATGGCTGAGCCAAAGGATGCTCTGGAACTATACTGCAAGTTCAGTTTGTAGTGCGATATAGAAGTATGTACATTAAACCAACTCACTGTTGCACAAATGTCATCAATACAGACCCTACAAAAATTTGCTATAGAAGCAGCAATTGCTCTTACAGAATAAGCCCTGGGAGTGCCAGGCAAGGTCAAACCCTTCTCCTTACGTACAAAAGAAATGCAGTCAGATAGCTATTATGAGTCACTTTCAAAACTCCGTTTCCCCAATTTGACTGAAGACAAGAACACAGAGTTAAAAGATGTAGCATATGCTCTCCTCTTTTGGAAAAATGAGGGAAGACAACAGGAAGACTGATGGTCTAGTTCAGTGACAATTCTGAAGCCACTTAGGGATGAAAGGAGAGGTTGGTCTTAAATGATATCCTATCCCTGTGAACTACCAAATATGAAGACTTATAAGAGCGAGCCAGAAGTTCTGAAATCCTTCAAGTGCAAGTAACCACCACTAAAATGTCTTCCAAGAAAACTATTTTAGTTCAACTGTTGCTGTTGGCTCAAAATGAGGTCTTGTCCGTGCTTGAAGAACATTAATATCCCAGGGACGGACTGGATACTTTTTTTTTTAAAACAAGAAACATCTTTATTATCATGTATAACATTGGCAATCACACATTTATATAAATGAAAATAAACTATATCGACAATTTCAATTACAAACATAACACATCACAAACCATGTTGACATAATTGTAGTTACAAACATTATAATTCACTTATAATTTATACAGTCATTCAGTCAAATATCACATAGCTTATTCAGATCCTGCCTTCTTTTAAACCTCGTTCCTCCCCTGTATGCATTATTCCCAAAAATTTCCATTTTTTCCTATATAATCTGCTCATAACCTTTTCTGAAGAACACAATTCCAGTTGTTTAATCTCCATTACTATATTCACTACTTCTAGTAAAGTTGGTTTAGACTTCGAATTCCATTTTCTAGTAATTGCTTTTTGGCAGCCACCATAATTAGACTCACTAAGGCTTTACTATGTCTAGGCAATTCCGAATCTGTATCACAGCTCAAAAAATAATTTCCTTAGCTACACCAAAATTTGCTCTTTCCCAGCATCTCTGACACAGCAGTCTGCAGGGAATCGTTAAAGTCTACCAACTTATCACACTCCCAGCAAATATGTTCTTGGTTATGGTCAGTCTTCCCCTTCACACCTCCAACATTTGTTGTCTACCTGAGGAAAAATTCTTTGGAGTCTACTTGGGGTACCAAAGGAAGTGACAGAATCCTTGAAAGGAGGATGGAGAAAGAAGGTGATCCTTATGAAAGCTTTTGATAACTTCAAAGAGGCAATGTGAGTTTGTCTTAATTTCTCCAAATCTTTTGGGTTTCTAATGCCATAACAGGAATGAACCCCATTCCTAAGTCAAAGTATGATTAAAGTTCATGAAATTAGTATTGTTTCAATCTTTGATGTCAGCCAGAAGTGCACTTCGTAGCACCCGCAATGAGCCCAGAAATGACTCCTGCAATTTGTATGGATTTTCATGCATTGGTAACATATTTAAATACGATTGTAGATTATTTTTATAAAATCCGTTGCTCCTACTACTATTGGGACTAAGTGCCTTTTTTTCTCGCACATTGATCTCGTTTCTGCCTGCAAATCCTGATATTTTAAGACCTCTCTCTCTCTCTCTCTCTCTCTCTGCACAACACACTGTAGTCACTGGTTGTAGTGATTTCAATGATCAGTGTTATGTTTGTCTTCTCTTTATGGACCACTGTATCTGGGTTTCTCGCATCTTTTGAACTGTTGGCAATGGGTGAGTCCATGTGATGTAGACATCATCATTTTCTATGATGCTTTGTGGCTCAGGTGTCTAGTATTTTTCAGCTACTTCAATATTATGTTTGTACAATTCCCTCTGCAACAGTCTTGCCACATTATTATGCCTTTCAGTATACAGACCTTCTGCCATTAGTATGTTGCAACGAGCAACAAGGTGTGCAACTGTTTCCAATTCTGTTTTACAAAACCTACGATTGGCTGTTTCTCTCACATGTTCAATAGACATTCCAAACCAACGTGTACATAGGCCACTATCTTGGGTCGCCAATATTAACATTTCATCTTTAGGTTGGAATTCACTTCTCCTAAACCATTCCTGCCTTTGATCCTGATCAACATGGGGTTCTTCCAGGAGTTTTCTATACTTGTAACTACAATTATGCATTTTCCACATTTCTTGCCTTCTCATCTGATCCTTCACCATATATTCTTTCTTTTGTTTTTTGGCACTTTCAGTTGCTGCCTGATTTCATCTGCTTCTGGTATGATTTTCATTCCTGCTTGACGCCAATATGCTTCTGCTAGACTAAGAAGAGAAGTTACCTTTGATTCATTCTCCTCACATTTCAAAACTTTCACTATGTTTGGGTCTTGTGAAGTCAGCAAATATGTATGCTGTCCTACAACTACAGATCTATACATGTAATCAATTTCAAGTAGGCCCATACTGCCATCAGAACATGGAATATATAATCTTGGTAGGTACTGATTTTTAGAAATCGTTTGATGAGTATGAAGCATCCTTCTTGTTTTCCTGTCTAATCTATCCAACACCTTTTGGGGTCAGTCAATCACTCCAAAACGGTAAGTTAGGACAGGAAGAGTAAATTAGTTTATAGCTTGAATTTTGTTCCTAGATGACAACACTGTTTTCAGCATTAATTTAAGTCTTCTAATATATTCCTTATCAAGTTTTATTTGCACTTGTTCATGTTTTATTGTTGGTCCTTCAACAATTTCTAAATATTTATACTCTCCCTCTTGCTCAAGTTCTTTTATATCACATTCTTTCCCCAAACTAATGTTTTCTTGGTGTTGCAGCTTTCCTGCTTTAAAGGTTGATTTTGCACATTTATCAAGACCAAATTACATTCTTGTATCATCTTAAACATTTTGATTACTTGCAGTTGTGCTTTCAGTTCCGCATCTGATGAGCTACACAGTTTTAAATCACCAACAAAAAGATTAGAAGTCTTTACACTTTGTTGCTTTCTAGGAGCCATATTATAATCATGACTTAATTTGTTAAGATGACAGCTTAATGGATTAAAAGCAAGGCAAAAGAGCAATGGTGACAGAGTCACCCTGAAATATCCTCCTTTGGATTTTTATCCCTAGAATAATAATTTGCTCTTCATTATGGCTTAACTGCAAAGTGGTTTGCCACTGTTTCATAGTTGCCGTGATGTAATTTATCAGTGTAGAGTATATTTTATACATTTTTAAGCACTCTTTTATCCCCCCTGTCAAATGCTTTTTTGTAGTCAATCCATGCCATACTTAGATTCTTCCCCTTTTTACAGATCTCCACTATGACTAACAACAAATGATCCTTTGTTCCATATGACTTTCTTTTATTGCCCTCTTGTTCTATTGCCATAACTGTTCTACTGCCATAACTGTTTTCTTCTAAATGACTATAAACTCTGTTGGCATAAATTCCAGTGTATAGTTTATACATCATTGGAAGACAGGTTATTGGTCTATAATTTTTAGGGTAGTTTGCAGGTTCACTCTTAAGTAGGAGCATTGTTTTTACTGCTGTTAGCCAGGTTGGTGTCTGCTCAGGGTGTGCATATTAATAGTTCTTACTCATGGCTAGGTCTTCATGCAAAGATGTTAATACCTTTAACCAGAAGTTAGGTACTGCATCTGGGCCTGGGGTTTTCCAATTAGAGGCTTGTCTTAACTTTGGTTCAATCTCTCGGGTTGTTACTTCATCCCATTTCATATCTTGTACATTTGAACCGGTTATAATTTTACTTCTATCCATTTAGCATATTTGTTATGTTCCAAAGGATCTTCATAAATACTTTTCGAAAATGTATCTATTTCTTCATTTTTGGTGATCTTTCAATTCCTTTGACCTCGTTTCCTAAATCTCTATAAAACCTTTTTGGGTAATCAATAAATTGCCTATTTTGTACTTTTCCTTTATATTTATCTGTGCATCTTCTCAGTTTTTCTGCCTGTGCATTGCTTTTTTTATTTTATTTATTTTTAGTTTATTATTTGCGATAGTGCATGATAAATCCTGATCCATTATAATACTGTGCATTGCTTTCATCATGTCTGAGTATTTTTGCTGATATGTTCCCTCTTCTATACTCTCAACAGTGACACTTCTTGTGTTAATTGCTTTGTAATTTTCTCTACTCCACACTTCCATGATGGTATTCGATTTCTCCCCTTCCTTTCCCTTACTACCCTGTGTTCTTGTGTTAAAATTCTGTTATTAATTTAGCTGCACAGTACTATATCCTGTTTACTTCTGTTATATCGCATGGAGCTCTATGGACAGTCCTAATTACTGTGTTCATTTGTTTTATCTAACTTTTGGGGTTTTATTGACCTTCTAAAGTCTATTTCTTTCAGTGATCTTAATACAGCTCTCTCTATTAAATCAAGAAACTCTTCTCTTAGCTCATTTTCTTCTAAATGGAGGGAACATTTTTTGTTCTCCATTTTCTGCGGGCATTCTACAGAAAGTTCTATAGCATCTTCCTGTGACACATTCTCTCTAATTTCATCCTGTCATCCGTTGCTCTGTCATATGGGAACTCACTAGCCTATCACTCCTCATCACTGACTGTGTCAGAGTTGCCAAATTTTCCCATTCCTTCCCTTGCTGTCCAGCTTCAAGTGAATGTTTATACTGATTTCCTGTGGAAGGCTCCAAAATATCTTCATATGGTAATTGACAGATTGCTTCCCATTCTACTGGTTTCTCCTTAATTTGGATGTCTACTGCTCTATCCTGCTGTGGTGCTTTCTGAGTCAGACTTTCTACACTGAATATTCACTTTGCAGGTACTCCATAACCTCAGTTTCTATTTCTTTATCTTCTCCGTTACTAATCTTCTTTTCTATTTTTCTTCTTCGTCTTTTTATTTTTTGTATTGTAAAGTTTTCCATGTCCAGATTCCTTTGCCTGTATTTCTCTTCAAATATCTTTGGTGCTGCTCTTTTTGTAATGATTAGTTTTGTTTTCTCCTTTGCATAAATATTACACCACATTAAATCTTTTTCTCTCCCATGTTCATCAGATGTCTCCTGATCTTCCTGTTTCTCCTTACTTTGGGGACTCATTCCATCATGCTGTGATGTAACATGTGTTAGACCTTCTACACCAAATTCTTCACTTCACAGGCATTCCTTAACTTCAACTTCTATTTTTTTTAACTTCTACTTTACTAATCTTCTTTTCTACATTCCATCTTTGTGATATTATTTTGCTTTCCTCCTATGAGAAAGTTCAAAATAGCAACCAAATGGGCTTTGATGGTGGAATGCATAGCTCCATCAAGAAAAAGATTAGCTAGAAACTCTAAGATAGTAGGGAGAAGAGCAGAAAAGGGGGTCTATTATATCCCTGGTAGATGCCCAAATAGAAAATATCTTCAATTTACTTCTACAGACTTTTTAGTACAAGGATTCTGTGAAGATGTTAAGATATGTATGAACTGCAACTTGAACCTGGATTGTCTAACCATCACAAGAACGTGAGAAACCATGCAGTTAACTTCAGGGTTGCTAAGTCCAGGTAAGACATTTCAAATGGGTGAGAAAGAACGTCTGGAACTGGGTCCAGCACCCATGCAGGGCGAATCAGACAAGGCCAAAGCAGGTAAACCATACCTGTCGAGGCCAGACGGGAGTAATGAGGATAACTCTTGCCTTGTTTTGCATTGCTTTCTGCAGGAATTTCAACATAAGAGGAGAAGGATGATATGCATAAAGGAGGCCTGGTGCCAGGTGCTGGCAACAGTGTCCCTTGGGTATTCCCCCTCTTCAGGGATCATAAAACAACTGCTTCACTTGGTGTTGGAGGGGGTGACAAATACGAAACAGCAAGGTTGGTTCCCCAAGATGAAGATTTGTTCTGCCACCAGTGGATTGAGGGACCACTGTGAGGAAGAAGAGTGGATCTGCTTGGCTTATCTGTTAACATACTGGACTACCCCTGGATGTGTGTTGCTGTCAGAAAGTGCTCTGAATACATCACCCACTGCCAAACAGTCATGGACTTTCGACACAATGAATAAGAGAATAAGAGCATGTTCCCCCTTCCTTGTTGATGTACCAAAACACTGACATGTCTGTCTGGATGCAAATCACACTCCTGGGGAGGGAGTTGTGAAAGGCCTGCAACACTAGGAAGACTGCTCATCTCCAGGACAAATGATGTAAAGACTAGCCTCTGTGGGGGACCACATGCCTTGAATCATCTTTTCCATGACAGGTCCCCTCCATTCTAACAAGTAAGTGTGTATGGTCACTGAGGTTTGGCTGGATAGTAGAACAAAAGGGCAATTCCATGACACTATTGAGGAGCTCAGCCACCACTGAATATGACTTCTGCAAATGTGGGTAAGGCACACAGGAAAGCTCATCGGTTGAGATCTTGTCCACCATTGGACAGTTAGTGTCCACTGTAAAACTCTCAATAAAATCTAGTACAGGGACTAAAGTGATGGAGGCTGCCATCAACCCTAAAAGGTGCAATACACATTTGGCTGAGGGCTTCTGATGGGCCAGTGCTGTCAGTGCCCGATGTCAAAGGGGGAGACTCCTTGATTCTGGTAATTTGGCCATCTGCAACTTGGTATCCAGATGGGTCCTGATGAACTTTATGGTTTAGACTGGCTGCAACTTTGACTTTGCCATGTTGACACTTATCCCCAAATGGGAACATAGCTGGAACAAATAGTCCCTGGCTTGAATAAGGAGAATCCTGGTGGTATCAGTTATGAAGCAGTCATTCAGATATGCAAACACTTGGAACCCCTGCAGTTTGAGATGAGCTTTGACCACTGCTATACATTTAGTGAACCCCAAGAGGCTGTGGTGAAACCAAAGGGCACGGCTCTGAACTGGAAGTGGCTGACAAATCAGTACAGACGGAAATCATGGATAAAGGAAGGAGCCTGAGGTTTCCATCAAAAGAACTGTAGTTGACCAATGACAGACATGAAAACCCATTACTTGAGGATGGATGGAAGCAGCAACATTGAAACTGTTGGATTTCCCTACACAGGTTATCAATGGGACCAAAAAAAACACTTTTATTGCTTGTACTTTGCTGTCCAAGTCCATTGCCAACATCATTCAATGCCTCATCTTTTGTATTATCTTACAGGTGGCTTCCCCACACATCTCTTTAGCTGATCATTCTATACTTTGCATCAACTATGTTCCCAGTCATTTCATTTTTATTTATCCTTTGTTGACTAACTGTTTTTTATAGTATAAGGGGAAATTTGGCCAGGGCATTACAGACCTTCTACTCTTTCTGATAGGTGCTGTGAGACCTTTTAAATCCACCTGAGCTACGACCAACTCAGGCAGTTAGGTCCTCGGTTTAATGTCTCATTAGAAGGATGGTACATTTAGGAGTGCAACCCCTCCCCATGCTGCGCTGCAGTGTCAGCAATCCATCTTCCTCATGTGGGAATAGAACCCATAGCCTTCGACACTATAACCGAGTGTGCTAGCCTGGTGAGCCACTGACACTGTTAGCTTTTAATATGTCTCCAGTGGAAAGGAAAGTCCAGATCCCCTGTTGGTATATAGTTTAGTACTACACATTTTGTCTTTCATTCGTTAATCTATCCTAGACAACTGACTAAATCGTTTTAATATTTTGAATATTATTCCTAAGTCTTGTTCCAGTTTTGCTACATATAATATGTCGTCAGCAAAAAGCATTTTTTTGCTGGATAATCTTTCCACTTGTATCTCATTATCTCTGACTAATGTCTACAATCAAGGGATCCAAATACAAATTAAATAATACAGGATACAATGGGCACCCCTGCTTTGTTCATCTTGTCAGATTAAGTTTTTACAAAAGCTTTCCTCCACATTTTAGACTTGCTTCTGCATTCCCATATATTCTAAACAAAGTGACTCAAGTCTTGTAGGAAAGGAAGCATTTCTGTTGCTTTCTTTAGAAATTCCCAGCTTACTCTGGCAAAGACTTTTTCATCACCCAGACCTATCGTAATTAATGTTTATTTCCTTGTTTCAGTGTTATCTTGGATTACTAGAGTTATAAAAATATCAAAAGTTGGTCTGCTGTCAATGAAACCATACTGGTCTGGATCTATTAGTCTAGGTGCAATCTTTGCCAACCTCCTATAGGTTCATACGCTGATAAGGACTTACTAGGCTACTGATCTGTGAAGATCTTTAGGAGCCTAGCAATACATTCCCACAAAGTTTTTAGCCCTTGTATCTTAAATACAAAAAAACCTAGAGAACAGCAAAACAGTTATATGTTGCCCCTATCCATGAGTGACAAAAGTTTTAAATCAACATGACATTGGGATGCAATTACCTATCAATTTGTCCAGAATACAAGTGAATAGTGTAAGAGAAGTGCTTTGGTTTATGTGGGGAGGAAAACAATTCCAAAGTAAAAGTATTCTGTGATATAAAGTTAGAGATACATATGTTGCAAGAGTGTTTGCAATCTCTTGCGCAGATGTTTTTGCTCCCAGTGAACTTGTGAATGTGCATTATGTCAGACAGGATTGGGGCTGCTGAGGATCTGTGTGAGAGTCAAAGATAACCCCTTAGTAGCCTGTACAACAGTAAGAAGAGAGACAAGGCTTTTAAGTGGCCCACATAGTTCTTATGATATTGTCTCTTGATTTTCTTAGGGTCTATATCAGACTGACAGTTGAAAATGTAGTAGTACTTTTACTCGACAGAAAAATGTCGAACACTGAGTTTGTCGAATGGCCAAAACATCGATTTCTTTCCAAGGAAAAAAAATTGGTTGGCCGTTTTGTCACACCTGCCCTTTCCCTGACTGTAGTGCGGTCTCAGAGTTAGAATATTTATTTGGGGGGGTGTGGGGGGCATAGCCCCCCACTTAAATGTTACTTTTTATGTCGTGTTAGCCTTCCGATTTCTTTCCCTTGGAAAGAAATTGGTGTTCTGAATGTTTGACAAACTCAGCGTTTGACATGTGTGCCGAATAAAGGTGCTTCAACATTTTTAAATGTCGATATTCTGATATAGACCCATTTTCTTAGTAAGAAATCACTGTGGTATTCAAGTTGTGTCAAACATTTGGTCAAGTACCTTCAGAAGGACATATAATACTCAACAATTGGCCTGATGAGTATGGAATACAGTGGAATGATCACATCCCTGGACCTGCGTGCCATACCCTTAGTTATAAGCTGTGCAATGATAAAGGATTTTCTTACAGCAGTGGATATGTGACAATCAAAGTACAGTTCATTGTCTGTATAGGTTTCTGGGTCCCACACTACTGGATCAGTTTTCAGAGATGTGTTATCAATGTGATAGTTATAATGGACTTCTTGCATACTAATAGATACTACTAAAGATTTCTTACATTTAGATTTAGTCCGTGGGTTTGACAAGAATGACTGGTTTGGGAAAGGCCTGCCTGGAGGATCCTGGTGTCCTCCAGGGAGTTTATGATGGCATCAGGTTTACAGTCATCTGCAAACTTGGGTCAGCCATAAACCCTCAACAGCAGCTTTGACCCCCCCCCAATAAGTAAATGCCAAAGAGGAGTGACCCAAGGACTGAACCCCAGGGTATCTCCATTGTGACAGGTCTTTTGGAGAAGGTAGAGCAGCCCATCACAACTTCCTGGGTTCTATTTGTGAGCCAATTTACTATCCAATGACATTGGGATTAACCTTTATTCAGGAGAGTTTTTGTCTGTGTTACCTGAGTTTGACTTGATATTTCACTCCTTTAAGAGGTCTAGATATGTGGTATATACTGATTTTAACTGGAACAGACAAAAATTTGTAATAATGATCTAAAACCGAAAAGGGTCTTTTTGAATAAGTCCACTGAGTTTTTTTTCTCTTCTTTTTGTATAATTAGCATGGAAGCATAACCTTCTGTCATAATGACAATTATTCAGTCCTACAATGATTGTAACTTAACTGTCAAAAAACAAAACAATGATTCACAAAGGATAAAAAAAAAACTGCTAATTATATATACTAATTCAGAGATCTCACTACACTGGGGAAAGGGCATATTCCCCAGTCTCCAGTGAACAGCGATCTTATACTGATAAAGCCAGAAATTTCATTCCGATTATATTCTATCAGCTGAACCAGCAATACCAGAAGTCAATGACTTTCCATTCTGATGGAAAGTTATGCTCCCAATTACCATGACTGCCTCTGAACAGGATGGTGGTAGGTTCCCTTTCTCCAAGATACAAATAAATAGCCTTTTCCATATTTTAACTTGTCTTTCCTTCCTCTTCTGTATTTCGTTTGGGATTCCATCAGTCTTTGGAGTTTTCCCTGTGTTTGACTCTTCAGCCATCCTTATATTCTTCTACATATATTGTGGTCATCAAGCCTTTTCTGATTTTATCCCTTAAATTTGATAAATTCAGTTTTCTTACATATACATCCTTTTCTTGAGACCTTGCTTTAATCTCAGGATCGCTGTTATATACCAGATGGAAACTGTTCTAGATAGTTTTATATCATTTCCATTATTCTATTACAATTTTCCCTTTGCTTGGATTTCAATTTTTTATCACCATTCTTTGTACTTTTTTGCTGCCTGTGCTTTTATACAAGAAATTTCACAGCTCTAGTGTTAGTTTCAAAGAACTGTTATTGCCCTTGCTCTATTATTCATTAACATTCTCATTAACATTCTCTATGTATTCTTACCCCTGGCTGTTGGCTTCCTATATCTGCCTTTTAGCATATTCCATGTCATATGCTATTTTATGTTCTTGTAACTCAACATTTTTAACAGATTGTCAATATTTATTATAATTTCTATCACACATCTATTTTGTTTCTAATTCTACAATTATCTTTTATTTCAGTTTACAGTGATACAATGTGACTGACAAATCGCTAACTTTTACTCGTGTACCATCTAAAACCTCTGACATTTTATTTTCTAACCAGTCAACAAATGCTTTCCTCTTCAAAAGTATGTTGGGAAAATGCCAATGTCTCTCAAAATACCTACCTATAGTCAACCTTAATTTAATTTGTATTGATGCATGGCCTGATAATGTAAATGGAAGACTCATCACAGAATAAACCATACTACTATGTTTCTTAGACATAAAATCTAACCAATCTTGCAAATGCATTTTTTATCTTCCAGCTGAATATGTGAAATACTTCTAACCTCCTAAAACTGTTGCTATTTCCTAAAGGCTAAATACACACATGTATTTTGCAAGATATTTTCCTTCTCTTACTATATTTCGCCCCCTTCAACCACCTGAAAAATCTGTGCAATGACAAACTAACTTCCATTCTCCTGCCACTATCAGAATTATTTCCTGAAAGGCCACTACTTCCCCCATGACATCTTTAATGTCCATAATGAAAACTTAGGGGGAGGGTAGATATAATGAGACTAATGTAATTTTACTGCCCTGCCTGTACTACTTTGTTAATATACATTGGTCAAATTTATCTGCTTTTTCTTCTGTCACTGATCCCATTTCCTTTCCTGACTAGTTGCAATCCTTCATTTTCCTTTATCCCCAGCATCGACAAACTCAAGAGGTTAGGTATAAAAACCCGTATGCCACCTTGTGATAACCAGATGGCTCACAAACAGGAAGCAGGAAGTTAAAATTGGGGAGTCCATCTTGACAAAGAGGAAAGTCACTAGTGGATTCCCTTGGGGGATTTTCCTTTTTCGCTCTGCTTCTCTAACGTCAAGATCAATGTTAAGGGCCTCTGGCTGACAAAATTTGTAAATTATTGCAAATTAGAAGCAGTCACAGAATCCCCCACCAACACTAATGCTGTCCAAGAAGGATGGACATGGACAAATATCAAGTGTTAGACCCACGGATTAAAACTAAATGCCAAGAAATGCACAACAGTATCCTTTAGGAAGTTGGCCAGCCCTGGTAACTACCATATTGACAGCACACCCCAAAGAGTCAACCCAGTAGTTAAGGATTGGGGACATGCACATAGACAATATTTGATCAACATGTGTCTACGGTAGTGAGGAAATCATTCTATGTTGTGCAATGTATAGACAAAGATATGACATCTAGGTCCAAAGAGATTGTTTTTCCACCATATTCGGCACTCAGAGTTGTCAGAGTACATTGGCCATTTTGGTATATACCTAACCAGGCACACTCAGCAACCAGAACATTCACACAGGTTCTTCCGTAAAAGAATACAGGATGTAATTAACATGTCCTTTGCAGACCAACTCACAGCCTTATCCCTGTATTCTGTCTGCTACAGGCTGATAAGGGGAGATCTGAGCCTGGTACACAAGTTATCTTTGGATCACAGTCTGATGAATCTCCTGTGTATTCATAAAACAAACAGCAACAGAATTACCAGTTCTAAAGACTTAGACCTTGCCTGTGATAAAAATAGGACCCCACACAAAATCAAAAGCAGTCGCAAATGTAACAAAATTAGAAGTTATGTACCTACCATAACGTTCCATGTTAGTTGTCTTCTCTCGCCTTCTTTCTTGCTGGATGGGTTCGGAGCCGATCCTCGGCTCCGACTCGGCACTTGCTAAGCTCGAGAGTCACTTTTACCAGCTCAAGGCAGCCCCATATCCCATGATGCAAGGCAGTAATTACCCAGATCTCGTTTGGTATCTAGAGGAAAAACTGCCTATAAAAACTTTCCACTAAGGAAAGAGAAACACTAACCTAAAAAGGCTGTAATGGAAATCAGGTAACCAAGGACAAGAACTATCTGGTGTCCAAGGAAGAAGAATCTTCCCGAGAAAAGGGGAGATCAAGGTCTGTCCAGGCTAGGGGGACAGGAGGGTGGGACGCAAGAAAGAAGGCGAGAGAAGACAACTAACATGGAACGTTATGGTAGGTACATAACTTCTAAATGTTAAGTTGTCAATCTCGCCTTCATTCTTGTTGGATGGGACCGCGTCCCTAGCACCTCTATCCTGGGTGGCTCAATGGAACAGACTCTTGAGAACAGTGGAACCAAAGCTTGCCCTATCCCTGGAGGCCAAATCCAATTTGTAATGAGAAACAAAGGTATGAGGAGTGGCCCCAAGTGGCTGCTGCACAAATAGTATCTAAGGGCAGCCTAGCCTGAAAAGCTGTAGAAGTGGCTAGGCCTCTTGTGGAATGTGCTTTAGGTTTTGAGCGGAGTTGTTTGCCCCTAAGTTGATAAATGTCAGAAATGGCGGAAGATAGCCATCTGGATAAGGTCACTTTAGAAACCGGGAGACCTTTTTTATTTTCAGCATAAGAAAGGAAGAGTTGATCAGATTTCCTAAATTGCTTCGTTCTGTCCAAGTAATATCTAAGTTGGCGGTGAAGATCAAGGTAATGCAATTTTTGTTCCGCCCTGTTAGAATAATTTGGAAAAAATACAGGAAGATCAATGGATTGGTTTAAATTTGTCTTAGAAGCAACCTTGGGAAAAAAGGATGGATTGGTTCTCAAGGATACCCTGTCCTTGTGGAAGACCAAATAAGGGGAACGAACAGATAGGGCATGAAGCTCCGACACTCTTCTAGCCGAGGTAATGGCGACAAGACAGAGTGTCTTCCAAGAAAGAAACTTTAATGAACATGAAGCAGCCGGTTCGAAAGGGTGAAGTATCAAGGATGCCAGCACTAAATTTAGGTCCCACTGTGGTGGAGGATCCCTAACAGGGGGCTTTAGAAGGAACACCCCTTTAAGAAAGGCTTTACAAAGCTTGTGGGACATAATGTTGTGGTCTGCAAACCCAACATGAAAGTTGGAGATTGCTGCCAACTGAACTTTGACTGTGGAAGTGGAAGAACCTGAGTGAAAAATTTCCGCTAGAAAATCCAAGACTGACTGAACCGGGGCAGTAAAGGGATCTATGTTCTTATCTTTCGCCCAGAGGGAGAAGCGTTTCCACTTACTAGAGTAAATCCTCCTGGTAGAGGACTTAAGAGAAGCTACTATGATGTCTCTAACGGGGTTAGAGATCATAGGAAGCCTGGCTAAGGAAGGAAGTGGAGCAACAAAGCTGTGAGGTTGAGGGAAGGAACGGACCGGTGCAGTTGACCCGACTGGTGGGTCAGAAGATCTGGTATTGGGTCCAGATGCCAAGGCTGCACCAAGAGATGGCGATGAAGGAACGGGAACCAAATTTGTCGAGGCCAGTAAGGGGCAATGAGAATCACTTTGGCTCTCAAAACGGACGCTTTCTGGAGTACCTGTGGAATCAATGGAAAGGGGGGGAAAGCATAAAGAAGTCCCTGGGGCCAATCTTGGGAAAGAGCGTATCTGGGGGGATGGCCCGGAAGTGGGAAAAGAGAAAAGAAGTCTGGGCATTTGCTGTTTAAAGGAGTAGCAAAAAGATCGCAGCATGGGCGGCCCCACTTCTGAAAAATCTCTTCCACTATGGATTGCTTGAGAGACCACTCGTGAGGCATGAGTATAGCTCTGCTCAATCTGTCTGCTATTATGTTGGTTTTTCCAGGGATATGCGTTGCTACCAGAAACCGATGAGAGGAGATCGCCCATTGCCAAAGTCTGAGAGCCTCTGGACACAAGGGATAGGACTTGGTTCTGCCCTGCTTGTTGATGTACCACACCACGGACATGTTGTCCATGTGAACTGCAATAGTTCCTAAGGGAAGAAAGTCGTTGAGGGCTTGCAACGTTAAAAGCACTGCTGTCATCTCTAGGACATTTATGTGCAGGTGGTATTCGAACGGTTGCCACGTGCCATGAAACATCCTGCCCTGATAATGCCCCCCCCACCCGATCAGGGAGGCATCCGTAGTGACCGTGGCTACCGGGGCCAGGGGAACAAATGGTCTGCCCTGATGGACTAGGGGAGAGGAAATCCACCAGGATAGATGGTTCTTGCAGATCTGTGTCACTAGGACCTTGTGACACATGGGAAGCTGCTGGAAGGACCATTGTGTGAATAACATCCATTGTAGAAGACGCATGTAAAAACGGGCCAGAGGAAGAAGTGTGATGGCAGCAGCCATGAGGCCCAACACTTTCAAAACCAGCCTGGCTTGTACCTTTTTGCTGGCAAGGATGATTCGAATGTGGTTTTGGATATCTAGGATTCTCTGACTTGTTAGGTTTGCTGACATCCGAGTAGTGTCTAGATTTGCGCCTATAAAGGTAATAGATTGGCAGGGCGATAAGGAGGACTTTTCGAAGTTTACCGAAATTCCCAATTGACTGCAGAGACGTAGGGTATAGTCTCTGGCTCGGATGAGTTGATGCCTGGTGGTGGCTGAGAGGAGCCAGTTGTCGAGATACGGAAACACCTGGAATCCTAGACGTCTCAGGTGAGCCGTGACCACTGCCATGCATTTGAACACTCTGGGGGCTGTAGTGAGACCAAAGGGCAGGGCTCTGAATTGAAAATGACTGTTCCCCAGCCGAAAGCGGAGAAACCTTCTGGAGCGTCTGTGGATTTTTATGTGATAGTACGCATCCTGAAGGTCTATAGAGCACATCCAGTTGTCTTTGCCCAGAAAGGGCAAAATCGATTGAAGTGTGACCATCCGAAATCTCGTCTTTTTGACAGACTTGTTTAGTCTGCTGAGGTCTAATATTGGTCTCCAGTCTCCCGTCTTTTTGGGGACCAAAAAGAACCTTGAGTAGATTCCGGACTCTAAATGATCTTTTGGTACTGGCTGGATAGCTCTTTTCCTTAGAAGCTTTGACACCTCTAATCTTGCAATTTCCCTTAGGCCGGGTGGTACGTCTGGAAGGGAACCTTTTTGAGGGAAGGGGCTTTCCTCAAAAGGAATCTTGTAACCCTCGGATATGATCGACTGTACCCATTTGTCTTGAGAGACGGAAAGCCAGGCTTCTGGGTACAGCGACAATCTTCCCCCGACTGCCTCCAAGGGTGGGAGTCGGGTAACACCTCAGGGATGCTGGAAGGGCTTGTCAAAGAGAGTCTCTCTGGAGCCCTGGTTCTGCGGACCCCCTCTGCCCCTAGGGCGGCGTCTGTTATTATTACCCCCTCTGCCTCTGGGGGTAAACTGACCACGTGCGTCAGGCGCGACTCCTTGTGATTTTCGGAACCACATTTTCCCTCCCTTCTGACCTTTGGGATAAGGTCTAGAAGGAGTGGAGAAACGGACTCCTACGGCAGAAAGAGTCTTGCCATCTTGCTCACACCTGGTCAACGTGTCCTTCACCTGAGGGCCAAACAAAGTTGACCCATCAAAGGGAGAATTTGTGAAGGACGCCTTAAAGGGGTCTGCAAAATTACAGAGCCGCATCCAGGACTGACGTCTGAGAGCCACTCCTGTGCCTGCAGCTCTACGCCCATCGGCTGCATAAGAAATGAGCCGCATGGAGGAGTTGGTTATGGAGTTAAGGATTCCCAGCTGAGAAGCAATCTTTTCCTGAGCCCCTGCTGCTGAAGGATCCTGTACTACTTCACCTAATTCTTTAAGGATGTCCCTTTGAAGTCTGGTGAAGTGACATAAATAATTCAGCGAACGCATAGTAAAGGTCGCTGAGGAAAACATCCGCTTACCATACCTGTCCATAGTCCTGGATTCTTTGTTAGGAGGATGAACTGGTACGGAAGGATCTGCAAGTTCCTTCTTAGTGGCGGCCGCCACCACCATGGCATCAACCGGGACACCTTTAGTAAGAAACTGCTTTTCTGCGGGGGCCGTAATAAATTTTGAAGGTCTCCTAGGGACTGGTTCCACCGAATCAGGAGATGTCCATGCCTTTCGAGCTATGACCTCCATAAGAGGGTCGAAAGGCGGAGACACCCAGGAGGTGGAGGGTTGAGATCCAAAGGCCTCCAGGTATACCGATTCATCCTCGGAGGGGTTAATGGAGGGCCAGTTCCCCCTCTGTTTCAGGAGCTCAAGGATGTCTGAAAAGGAGACATCCTCAGAGGGAGATCTTGAGGACCCCTCCGACTCATCTAAATCGGTATCTGATGTTGTAGACTCAGGGGAGTCTAAATGCTTCCTCTTGCAGGTCCTCTTACGCGGGGGTTCACCTGAAGGATCAGGAGAAACCTCGGAAGAGGAAGTCCTTCCCAATGGGGAAACCTGGGGCGATGGATCTCTGGGTCCGGGAGCAAGAGAGCGGGAAGAGGCATCTACAGGCACCATGGAGGGAGGAGCTAAAGGAACCGACTGCTGGCTAAGCTCTGGGGCTAGCACACTCCTCATCACCCGAAGGCTCCCCTCCCAGGGAGAGCCGAGAGATCTCGCTCCGAAGAAACAGGGATCCCTGGTCCCACCGAAAGGGAAGGCTCCGAAGCAGATGTCGGGGTCGAGCTCACCAAGGCCGAAGCTCCGAGAGGGATAACGGGGTCGGACAAGGGTCCCATGCCACTCGCCCCCTCGGAACCAACCAGGGAAGCCCGACGCCCGGATCCCTCCAAGGAAGGTCTCAAGGAGGAGATAGGAGTCGAGGACGACGGAGCCGAAAAGTGTGGTATCGGCTCTGACGCAGCAGCAGTCACGGTACCAATAATCTCCGGCTCCGAGCTCTGTAGGAGAGTCGGAGGAATTTCAGGGGGATGTGTAATAGCTGATGTCTGATGAGATGGGCTATGGAGCATCTGGGCTAGTGCCTGTGACTTTAATAGCCTACTTATCACTCTCTCTAAATCGTGGTCTGAAAGCCTGGAAGACCTCGATGATCGGCTCCGATGGCTCCGCTCTGAAAGCAAGGGGGATCCTGAAGCCGAGTGAATAGATTCCAAAGAAGGAGATCTAGACCTCTTTTTGGACGGAGCCATCGGAGCCGAGGAACGTTCGGCTCCAGGCGGAGCCGACAACTTGTCGGCTCCGAGAGGAGACACAGATATCTCGGCTCCAGCCGGAGCCGAGACATGCTTTGACACTGGAGTGTCGGCTCCAGACGGAGCCGACACCGGTGCCGAAGCCAAGGTATCGGCGCCGATAGGCGCCGGCACAGAAGCTTCCAACAAGGAAGGATCAGCTCCGGACGGAGCCGATGTCGACTCCGGCGGAGTCGGAACCAAGACAGCAGACTTGGACACCGAAGCCTGGGTCTTGGGTGGCTTAGAGGGCTTCCCGGAGCCGACTTTAGCCGGGGAGCTCTCTGGTTTAAGTAGACCCCTAAGGATCAACTTATTTCTACGTTCCTGCAGGACTCTCTGGCTGAAAGAATGACATATAGCACAGGAGTCCTGCAGGTGTAGGGGTCCCAGGCAATAAATACAAGATGTGTGACCGTCTGTCAGAGACATCTTCTGACAGCACGAGTCACACTTCTTGAAACCTGAGACCCTAGTATCTTTGGACATATCTGGGTGCTTAAACACTCACACACACCAATCAGTCCAATCAAGACACTAACAACTAACAATATATTAATAATAACTAACAAAATAGTTATAAAGTAGAGTGACACGATACACACACACACCTGAGGGAATCCTGACAGGAACTGTGAGGGTGGGAAAGGCCTAAGGCCCGAAAAACTAAACTAAAGAACTAGGACAAAAAAGGGGTATGGAGCTAAGTGAAAGTACACTGAGGAAAGAATGGATACTAAAAGGACCAACAATTAGGGTTTTAGGCTCTTAAAACCTGACAAAAGCTAGAAAAATATCACTTACCAGGAGCTGGTAAAAAGGATGACCTCATTAGCGAAGTGGCAAACGAGATCTGGGTAATTACCGCCTTGCATCATGGGATATGGGGCTGCCTCGAGCTGGTAAAAGTGACTCTCGAGCTTAGCAAGTGCAGAGTCGGAGCAGAGGATCGGCTCCGAACCCATCCAGCAAGAATGAAGGCGAGATTGACAACTTAACATACTGGTAAAATAAATATCCAAGGACCCAAGTCGAGTGTGGAAAACAACAATAATTTTAATATAAAATCACAATTTTGTGATTTTTATATTAAAATTACTGTTATTTTCCAAGCTCGAGTTGGGTCCATGGATATTTATTTTACCATTTTTTTTATAAAAATAGGACCTGCTGGATACACAAGTATGTATCCCAGAGACTACCCCATCTCTAGAACAGGTTCCTTATCTATGTGGAGCAGAGTTCCTCACATTCCAATTCAGTGCAACTTGGAAATCTGGATGGGGAACTGGAAATTCACACCTGGCTTGGCACCGATGTCTCGAATGGTCATATGCAACCTGTAAATGGTTCATCTCCCAGGACCCTGCTTGCAAATGTTTCATCTCTCAATCCCCTGGTTACACCACCAAGGATACCACAACATGTCATAGATTTGGGATACATGGCTAGGCTTAAAAAGGCCCCAGATGCCTAGTACACACACATCAACCTATAAACTGGAATAGGTGGCTTCATTCCTGCTTTTCTTTATCACACTTTTATGTTTTTGTTCTATATAAATAGGTTTCTTGGAATACTCCTGCTTGCGCTCTACGTTTTATACAGTAGGTCATTGTAAGTTTTCTCTTTTCTTCACATTTACTAAACCATTTATATTTTAGGATACTACATTTAGTTCACTCATCTTTCAAAAATAAAATATTCTGACTTACAAGGCTGATGTCTTTTTCACACAGAGTACATAAACTGTCCCAATAATTATTCTTGCTTTTTTTGTAGTTATATCACCTTTTCTTTCAGGTTCCAAGTTCATCTGGTGTTTTTCCAGAAATTTCTTGGTCAGATGCATATAACAAAAACATTTCTCTTCACCCATAAACAATTTCTGTTTCCTGAGGTAATGGTTTTTAATGGCTGCAGAGCAAACTTATACCAAACCTTGAGTTACCTAATGGTAGTGCTTCTGCCTGGTTTAGAGAATTAGAATGAAAAGTGAATTCCTAGCCAGTTCTATCAATCTCTCAGTAAATCCTACACTCTGGGCATATCTGGGATGTATGCGGTCTCTCTAAGTAACTTGTTTCTACTTTGCCATCCTGAATATAACAAACTGAACTCCTTTATTCTTATTTGCATATTTTACTTGCATCTTGGCCACTGTAATGAACCACTCAGTTATTTCTGGTTTTCATTTTAAGTATTTCTGGGAAGTCACTGACTAATTAGTTACCGGTAAAGATCAGGTGCATTAGCCATGTAGACTTCCTCAAACTCTTTTTACATTGTCTCATGGTTATGACGATAGCCTGTGTTAATCAATCTGAAAAAGAAGTTATGTACTCACCATAACATTCCATCTGAGTAGGTACTTCATTTGTCTGCAACCTGTGGGTATCGGATCCGATCTCGGATCCGAGCCGGCAGCTTCACAAGCTACAAGATCCGAGCTCCTAGCTCCTCCCCCTACCCATAATCCCCTGCCACTAACTGTATTACCTCAGATTGATTTTGCCCAATCTAAGTCATAACCTCGACAGAGGTATACTGAAGACCTAACCTCAAGACAGCAATATTTCAGGTGACCAGAAAAACCTGAAAAAAGGTTAGGGGGATGGCAGGGGAGGACGGTTGCAGGCAAATGAAGTACCTACTCAGATGGAACGTTATGGTGAGTACATAACTTCTTTATCTGAAGTAGTTACTTCATTTGCTCTGCAGCCTGTGGGACAGAGTCCTCAGCTACCTAGACAATAAACCTGGGTGGCCTTATGGAAAGATATTCCGAAGCACCGTGGAGCCAAAAGAAGCCCTACTTCTTGATATCATATCCAGTTTATAATGAGAAATGAACGTATGAGAAGAGAACCAGGTAGCTGCTGAACATATGTCGTCCAAAGGAACCCTGGAGCAGAAAGCTGCTGAGGCGATGGACCGGGTAGAATGAGTGTGTATTCCCATAGGAGCTGGTTTGCCTGAAGATACATACCCCTGAACTATACATTGACAAATCCAATTTGCTAGGGTCACTTTAGAAATGGCCCTTCCCCTGGCTGATTTTGCAAAGGACACAAACAACTGATCAGACTTGCGAAAATCTTTAGTTCTGTGCAAGTAAAAACGTAGTTGCCTCTGTACGTCCAGTCTGTGCAATATGTACTCTCCCTTATTCTGAAAATTTGGAAAGAACACAGGCAAACTGATTGACTGTTATTTGATTCTGAAGCCACCTTAGGTAAGAAAGATGGGTTAGTCCTGAGAGACACTCTATCTCTGTGAAAAATGAGATAAGGGGGTTTCATACACAGTGCTTGGAGTTCCGAAACCCTCTTAGCAGAAGTAATAGCTACCAAGAAAGCCGTTTTCCAGGACAAGAATTTTAAAGGAATTGAGGCTACAGGCTCAAAGGGTGGACTCGTCAGGGCTTGCAAGACTAGTGTCAAATCCCATGGGGGCACCACCATTTTCACAGGAGGTTTCAGGAGAATGGTGCCTCGCAAGAAAGTTTTGCATAACTTTGTGGATGCCAATAATCCTAGTCCATCTCACACATGAAAATGGGAAATGGCTGCTAACTGCACCTTAACCATAGAAGCACTTTCTCCCTGCCGAAAAAGCGACAGGAAGTCCAGGATTGTCAGAATAGAAACTGTAAAAGGATCCAGGCCCTTGTCTGTTGCCCAGATGGAGAAGCGTTTCCACTTGCTATTATATATTTTCCTGGTAGCCGGCTTATGAGCCGCTACCAGAATGGCCTTCACTGGTGATGAGATACCGGGAGTCCTAGCCATCACTGGAACTGGATCAACCAAGCTGCAAGCTTGAGGTTTACCAGGTTCGGGGTTTGACATCCTGCGGGATGTGAAATCAGGTCTGGAATGGGTTCCAGTATCCAAGGGGGAGTTAAACTGTGAGACCGCAGGTATGGGAACCAGATCTGGCGAGGCCAGAATGGGGCTATGAGGATAACTCTGCTCCCCAACCGAGAGGCTTTCTGTATGAACTTCGTCATAAGCGGAAGGGGAGGGTAAGCATAAAGAAGACCAGGAGGCCAAGCATGAACAAGAGCGTCTCTGGGAGTCTCCCCCTCTGGGGGAAGTATTGCGAAGTATTCGCTGCATTTTGTGTTTAATGGAGAAGCAAAAAGATCGCAGCAAGGCCAACCCCACTTGCGGAAGATCTGCTTCGCAACTGATGGATTGAGAGACCACTTATACGGAGTGAGAATTATCCGACTCAGTTTGTTCGCTAATATGTTGGACCATCCCGGAATATGCGTTGCTACTAGAAAGCGGTTGGTGGATATCGCCCATTCCCACTCTCTCATAGCTTCTCGACAAAGGGGATAAGACCTGGTTCCCTCCTGTTTTTTTTATGTACCAGACTACCGACATATTGTCTGTCTGGATTGCAATAGTCTCCAGAGGAAGAAAGTCGTGGAGAGCTTGCAACGCTAGAAGCACCGCCCTCATCTCTAGGACATTGATATGCAGAGCGGTCTCTAGGGAAGTCCACGTGCCTTGGACGGTTCTGCCCGAACAATGCCCCCCCCCCACCCGAGGCGAGAAGCATCCGTGGTCAACGTGGCTTGGGGCGGGGGAATCACAAAGGGTCTCCCTTGCCTCAGCTCTCGAGAGCGAAGCCACCAAAGAAGGGAATCCCTGCAAACTCTGCTCAGTGGAATCGGGGAGCTTAACGGGTAAAGTAACAGCGACCAGTGAACCTGGAGGGTCCACTGTAAAACCCGCATTCGCAGGTGTGCATGAAGGGATAGACCGATTGCTGCTGCCATAGACCCTAGTGCCCTCAGGACTAACTCCACCACAGGAGCTTGGTTCTGAAGAAGAGTAAGCACCTGAAGCGACAAGCTGCTCAGCCTGTCCGACGTCAGAAAGGCTCGAGAAGCATGGGTATCCAATCTGGCTCCTATGAACTCTAAGACTTGTACGGGGTGAAGGAAGGATTTTTGAAGATTCACTGAGATGCCTAGACTCTGGGGGCAAGAGTCAGAGCGTAATCTCTTGCAACGCAGAGTTGATGCCTGTTGGCGGTGGTAAGGAGCCAGTCATCTAGGTACGGGAAAACCTGAATGCTCAGGTGGGCTGCAACCACTGCCATGACCTTGAACACCCTGGGAGCTGAGGTGAGGCCTAACGGAAGAATCCTGAACTGATAATGACTGGCTCCCAGCCGGAAGCGGAGAAGCCTTCTGGATCGTCTGTCCATCAATATGTGGTAGTACGCATCCTTGAGGTCTATAGAGCACATCCAGTCGTTCTCCTGCAGCAAGGGGAGAATTGATTGAAGTGTGACCACCCGGAATTTTTCCTTGGGGATGAACAGGTTCAGAGCGGACAAGTCTAGGATGGGTCTTACGTCCCCAGTCTTCTTTGGCACTAAAAAGGACCTGGAATAATAACCCAATCCGGACTGATCTGGGGGGACGGGCTGGATGGCTCTTTTTCTTAGCAACTTCGAAACCTCTGAAGCCGCTGCCTCCCTCTGATCGGGTGGAACATCGGGCCATCACGGGACTGGCTCCACGGTGTCGGGCTCCTTCCACACCCTGGTAGTAATAAGGTCTACCAGGGGGTCAGCCGGAGGGGACACCCAGGAGGTAGACGGGCCTGCCTCAAACGCCTCCAGGAACACGGATTCATCCGTGGAAGGTTTTTGGGCAGACCACCCCGCTCTAATACGCAACATCTCCATGATGTCTCCGAAGGAGACATCCTCGGGGGGGGGGGGTGAGATTGGGGAACCTTCCGTTTCATCCAAATCCGTGTCTGTGGTGATGGACTCAGGGGAGTCCAGGTGCCTCCTTTTACACCACCGTTTACGAGGGACCTCCTCGGTGGGACTGTCCGAGGAGGGCTCATCAACGGCTTCCTGTTCCTCCATGGGAACCGGCTGGAGGGCTTGGGCAGGCTGTCCCAATGGAAGGATGATGGAGGATAGACCCATATGCAGCGGGGGTGCAGGAGGATCCGAAGCCCGGACCAGGGACCTGGAGGACCTCAACAGCACCCTCTCCACTACCTCAAAAGCCGAAGGAGAACTACTCTCCCCAGGCTCAGAGAGCAATCTCCTCGGCTCCGAGGTAGGGACCTGAGTCGGAGCCGAAGCGGTCAGATCCGAGCGAGAAGTGTGCTCCGACCTCAATGGCGCCGAAGACACATCAACTCCCCCGGATCCGATGGTCGGCCCCGAGAACTCTGATCCAAAATACTCGAGGGCATGGTCGGCGTCAAAGAGACCAGAGCTATCGGCGCTGACGAATCCCCAGCTCCGAAAGGGCCCGGATCCGATGACTCAAACCCGAAAACAGGTTGGAGAAGGAGTGATCGGAGTGAAGACAGAGGCCGCACTCCCCCCCTGAGGGGGGGGAGGCAAGAGCACCCCCATCTGCATTTGGGTCTGCAAGAATCGACACATCATCCGATCCATATCTGCGTCGGTGAGGCTCCTGGTCGACCTGAAGGAAGTTGAGGCAGGCTGGGAGGGTCGCCTCGATGACCTCGAGGGAGACCGGTACTCCCCCTCCTGCGAAAAACGAGGCAAACGGAGCCGAGAGGGGGAGGATCCGGAAACCCTCGAGGGAGAGCTAGCCAGCTTAGATGGCGGGGCTGAGGGTTGAGTCTCAGCCCGCCTTTTTTGAGACCTGTGTCTCTTCTTATCTTTGTGCCTCTTCTCTTTAGAGGAAGAGGCACCAGAGTCCCCCGAACTCAAACCCAAAGCGGGAGGTTGAGTCCCCGGTTGAGCGGGGGCAGCGGAAGGCACTGGGGCTGAGGAGACAGCCTGAGCCTTGGAGGGGGAGGAAGAAGCAGCCGAATCCTGGAGGAGCAAGCCCGCCAGGATCAGCTTATTCTTCCTGTCCCTAAGTGCCCGGGGGTTAAAGGCTGCACAGATTTGGCAAGCCATTGATAAATGGGCCACCCCCAGGCATAAAACGCACTGAGTGTGGCCATCAGCAGGAGAAAGCTTATGGCCACACTCAGTATATTTTGAAAAAACGACCTTGGGCCCTTCAGCCATTACCACAAATACACATATATATATATATATATATATATATATATATATATATATATATATATATATATATATATATATATACACACACACACACACACACACACACACACACACATATATATGCACACATCTATAATATAGCTTTTCCCTTTATATAAACACAGCACAGTTGCCCATTTTAATGTCACTTCAAAGCTCTGTAATTTCCAATTATTTTCTTCAATAATTAAAATGTTGAAACAATTCTTCTGTGTCATATCTCTCTCTCACTATTTTATAGTTATCTTGCACCTTAGGTTCATAGGTAGGTGCTATGCTATCTGCCTGAAGGCATATATAAGCCTAGCCGGAATGTGTTGGCTTTTGCCACCCCCTTAGATTAGTTCTCTGTGCCTCTGTCCAGCAGAGCCACTGAACTTTGCAGAAACCAGGCCATCTCCTGGAAATTGTTTGGAAAAAACATGAATGGCTTAGCTCGGAATCTCTCTGCTGGTACTGTAGCTTCCCCTTCTTTCTCAGTCTTCCCTGTTCACCCAATTTCACTGTTGCACTGCTTCCCTCTAGTTGATCATTTTTTCTCAGGTCTTCCACTGCTTGCTGTGGCTCTATATACATTTTGGTGGTCAAAGGACAAAACAACCTAAAGGAAGCTGTATACAAAGAGATGAGATCTGAGTTTCATCTCCTTGCATTTCTATAAAGCAGAAATGAAAGTGATTCTTCTAGTATGGGTTTAAACTGAAAAGTCATCGTCTAAGAAAAAAAGAAGTTATGTACTCACCATAACATTCCATGTTGGTAATCCATCTCACCCTTCATTTTTACATATTGGTTCGGAGCCGATCCGTGGCTCTGACTCGGCCAATTTACAAGCTGGAAGACTTCTGGTTGACTCGTGGCTAAGCAGGTATCCCATGGTGCACCAGTACAATCCCCAGATCTTGTTTGTTGCGCACTAGAACCACCATAAAAACAACCAATACTAAAAGGTCTCCAACCAAGGGCAACCAAATTATACCTTCCAGATCTTCCAGGATGGGGGCAGGAGGGTGGGTTGGTAAAAATGAAGAGTGAGATGGACTACCAACATGGAATGTTATAGTGAGTACATAACTTCTTTATGTTAGGTAGTCCGATCTCACCTTCATTTTTACATATGGGACAGCATCCCTAGCCTTATTCTTGGGTGGCTCATTGGAAAATACTCGAGCACCGTGCAGCCAAAGGATGCTCTACCCCTGGATGCCAAATCCAATTTGTAATGTGTAATAAAGGTGTGAGGTGTAGCCCACATAGCTGCTGCACATATATTATCAAGTGGTACCCTGGTTTGAAAGGCTGCAGAGGTAGACAGCGACCTGGTAGAATGAGCCTTGATCCTGCAAGATAAAGGTTTGCCCTCCGAGCTATAGATAAACGCTATACAACTGGAAATCCAATTAGATAGCGTCACTTTAGAAGCTGATAAGCCCAATGTAGAGTCAGAAAAGGAAATGGATAATTGATCTGATTTCCTGAAAACCTTAGTCCTCTGTAGATAAAAACATAGGTGTCTATGAATGTCTAGCTGATGAAAACGGTATTCAGCTGCATTACAGTGGTTGGAGAAGAAATCTGTGAGTTTTATTGATTGGTTTAAGGTAGCATTAGAACAAACTTTGGGGACAAAGGAGGGATTAGTACGTAATGACACCCTGTCTTTGTGAAAAATCAAATACAGTGGCTTAATAGACAAGGCCTGTAGCTCTGATACCCACCTAGCTGATGTGATAGCTACCAAAAACAAGGTCTTCCAAGACAAAACTTTTTAGAGAAGATGAGTGGGAAGGTTCAAAGGGGGAAGATGTCAATTTGGACAACACAAAATTTAAATCCCAAGCAGCCACTGGCTCTTGCAGAGGTGGTCTCAAGAGAGTGGCCCCTTTCAAAAAGGACTTGCATAGCTTATGAGACATTAAATTGGTATCTGGAAAACCTAAGTGAAAATGAGAAACTGCTGCCAATTGGACTCTGATAGTGGCAGCGGCAGATCCTTGCTAAAAAAGCTCAGAAAGACAATCCAGAATCACAGGGATAGAAGCAGTGTATGGATCTACATTCATTCTCTGTACCCAAATAGGAAATCTTTTCCATTTACTGCCATACAGCCTCCTAATTGGAAGGTTTATGGGAGGGCATAAGAATATGTGACACTGAGGATGATGCATCATGAAGCCTGACTAGGGATGGAACTGCAGCAGCCACGCTGTCAATTTGAGGGTGTGGATTGAGGGGTGTAGCAAACCAGACATGTGAATCAATAGATCTGGAGCTGGGTCCAGAATCCAAGGATCGTCCAGAAGGAGAGGCTCGAGGAAGGGGAACCAGACCTCACAAGGCCAGTAAGGAGCAAGGAGGATCAACTTGCTTCCCAGCCCATCTGGCTTTCTGAATCACTTTGGAAATGAGAGGGATTGAAGGAAAGGCATACAGAAGTCCCATGGGTCAATTGTGAGCCAGAGTGTCTCTGGGAGTCTCCCCCAGAGGAGGAAGGAGGGAAAATTAGCTGCTGCATTTGGTATTGACTGGGCTGGCAAAAAGGTCACAGCAAGGCTGTCCCCATTTCCAGAAAATCTGATCCACTGTTTCCCGTTTCAGAGACCACGCATTAGGATTGCCTGGCTGAGCTTGTCAGCTATCACTGTTGGTCGTCCCTGGAATGTGCGTTGCAACTAGAAAGCGCTGGGAAGAACTCACCCATTCCCAAACTCGCATGGCCTCTCAACAGAGTGGGTAAGATCTGGTACCGCCCTGTTTGTTGACATAACAAACCACCGACATGTTGTCTGATTGTATCGCAATTGTCCCTAGAGGAAGAAGGTCTTGAAGTGCTTGCAGTGCCAGAAGCACCGCCCTCATCTCCAGAATATTGATATGCAGATGAGCCTCGTGTTCTTGCCATGCGCCTTGGACAGTGCTGCCGAGATAATGCCCCCCACCCGATCTGGGAGGCATCCGTGGTCACAGTAGCAATGGGTTGGGCTGGAACAAAGGGGGCACCTAGTTGATTGGGAGCTATCAACTAAAGAAGGTCCTTCTTGCATGATTCCATCAGCAGGATAGGATGACTAAGTGGGAGATGTTGGAAGGACGACTGGGGAGACCGAAGCCACTGGAGAATTGTCATGTGCAACCTGGCTAATGGTACTAATAGAATTGTAGAAGCCATAGTCCTGAGGAGCTGAAGAACCCACTTCGCTTTGACTTTTCGCAACGGGAGAAAACGTTGAACTTGGGAGATTAAGTTCTGTGCCCTTTCGGCGGGGAGACTAGCGGGGATGGGAGGGTGGCCAAATGCTTAAGGTGTTTGCCTCACAAACACAAGGTGCAGGGTTTGAGTCTCACAAAGGATAATTGGCTAGGCTTAAAATGGCTCGCAAGAGCAGTTAGCTTAGTACTAACCTATGAACCTATGCTCACTGTGTCTACCTCTGCGCCTATAAAAATCACAGATTGAGAGGGCAGCGATGCAGATTTTTTCCAATTTATGACAATCCCTAACGGAGCACAAAGTTGAATTGTGGCGTCCCTGTTTTGGAGGAACAGATGCCTGGTGGGGGCGTTCAGGAGCCAGTCGTCCAAATACGGAAACACCTGGAATCTCTGATGTCACAGGTGAACTGTCACTACTGCCATGCATTTGGTGAACACCCTGGGGGCTGTGGTGAGACCAAAGGGCAGAGCGCGAAACTGACAGTGACTGGCTCCCAACCGGAAGCGTAGATGGCTTCTGGATGCCTTGTCCATTTTTATGTGGTAGGAGGCGTCCTGAAGATCCAGAGAGCACATCCAAAAGTCTTTCCCTAACAACGGAAGTATAGACTGCAGTGTTACCATCTGAAACTTGTCCTTCTTCACTGATTCGTTCAATCTGCTGAGGTCCAGTATTAGTCTCCAATCTCTGGTTTGTTTTGAAACTAAAAAGAACCTGGAGTAAGTTCCAGATCCTATCTGGTCTGCTGGGACAGGCTGGATGACTCTTTTTAAGAGCAACTTGTTGATTTCCACAGTTGCCTAATCCCTGTGATTGGTTGGTACATGTGAGATCCTTTTGGGAACAAACGGTGATAGGGAAAAGGGTATGATACAGCTCTGGTAACTCTTTGTACCCACTTGTCTTGGGTGATATTTAGCCAGGTTTCTTGGTACAAAGAAATGTGACCCCCAACCGGCCCCAGAGAAGCAGAGTCGGGCTCCACATCAGGAGGTCTGATAAGGCCGTCCTCGAAAGGAATCATGGCCTTGTTGGTATTGCAGACCGCCCCTGTGTCTAGGGCAACATCTGCCATTTCCTCCTCCTCTGCCTCTGAAGGAGGACTTACCCTGTGTGTCAAGAAAGACCCTCTAAGACTTCTTGAACCACATTTTACCGTCCTTTTGATCCTTGAGGTATGGTCTGGAAGGGACAGTAAAATGCACACCCACAGCAGAAAGCGTCTTTCCTTCTTGCTCACACCGAGTGAGTGTATCCTTCACCTTGGAACCAAACAATGAGGAACCATCAAACGGGGGCGTTGGTGAAAGTAGACTTGAACAGTTCTGCAAAATTACATAAGCGCATCCAGGAGTGGCACCTCAAGGCAACTCCGGAACCCACTCCTCTACTCGCTCCATCTGCAGCATAAGAGATAAGTCTCATGGAGGAATTAACCACAGAATTTAAGGTGGCCAACTGAGTAGAAATCTTGTCAGGTACTCCCTCAGTACACGCACCTTGTACGGAATCCCCTAACTCCTTGAGGAGATCCCTCTGCAACCTTGTGAAGTGCGTGAGATAGTTCAGCGTTCAAAGGGTAAAGGCCGCTGAACTAAAGATATGCTTCCCAAATCTGCCCATCTGTCGAGACTCCTTGTTTGGCGGATGAACAGATGAAGTCTCCGCCAACTCCTTCATGGCCGCCGCCACCACCATGGCATCTACAGGAACACCCTTGGACAAGAACTCTTTACCAGGAGGGGCAGACAAGAACTTGTTCGGTCTCCTGGGGACTGGCTCCACGGTGTCAGGAGTATCCCACACCTTTTGACTAACTAGATCCATCAGTTCGTCAAAAGGTGGAGACACCCAAGAGGCAGAAGTTTGAGACCAGAAAGCCTTCAGGTACACAGACTCCTCATCAGAAGGGTTAACAGTGGGCCAGTCGCACCTCTGCCTAAGGATCTTTAAAATATCCACAAAGGAGACATCATCAGAGGAAGACTTGGGGGACCCTTCCGACTCCTCAAGGTCAGTGCCCGATGTCAAAGACTCATCCTGGGAGTCAACATGTTTCCTCTTACATAACCTCTTCCAGGTAGGCTCCTCGGAAAGACATTCAGGGGAAGCCTCGGTATAGCGGGGGCCACCAGCCGATGGCTCCTGAGGCTGCGGGTCTCTGCAGTCTCCCGAGAGAGTAGGGGCTGAGACTGAAGTGGGTACTCTCGGGGGAAGAGTGCTGGTGCCACTGGTAGGGGGCTGAAGAATGAAACAGCACGCCTCTCATCATCTCAAATGCTGACCTCTCTGGCTCCGAAGACCTCCCCCGCTCAGAAGAGACGGGGGTCGGCACCGGAGCCAAAGCTGTCGGCTCCGAGACAGATGCAGGGTCCGAGCTCACCCTGGCCATAGCACTGAGAGGAAGGCTCGGAACCACAGAAGATCGATTCCAACCCTCCCTGTCGGTGCCAACAGGAGAGCTTCAGCCCCTGGACACAATGGACGGCACCGAGCGTGTCAGAGCAAAACCTGGCTCCAAGGCAGCAACCAAGTGAGCTGGAGCCATCATTTCCTCTGTTGGCACCAAGCACTCCAGCTCTGAAAGGCCAGTATAGCTCGGAGGAGGAATAGCAGGTAAGGGCAAAGCTGGGCCAAGTGGCTCCGGAGCCGACAGGGTCGGAGCCAACAATAATTTTGGTAAGGCAGACGACTTCACAAGTCTCAGTACTACCCTCTCCACATCCTCTTCTGAGAGGCTCCTGGAAGACATAGTCAGGGATCTTGATCTGGGAGCACTGGACACTTAATTGTTATGGAAACCGGTAGGGAGCTTACAGACCGGCTCCGAGTAGCAGTGTCAACTGCTGCATCAATAGGTTCAGAGAACGGCTCTGAAACACCTGTAACTGACTCTGACACCACCATGATGCTCTCCTTTGGCTCCGAAGGCTGAGGAGTCAAGGAGGCAGACTTGGACTGTTTCAACTGTTTAGGAGGTGGCTCTGAGACACCAGCCAGTGCCAGAGAAGGCCTTTTTGAGGATTTTGATTTCCCAGACTTACAGGACGCCGAAGAACTAGACAGTGCTTCCTCAAAGCATGGTTTCAATAGACCCTTGAGTATGAGTTTGTTCTTTCTCTCCTGTAACACTCTAGGAGAAAAAGCATGGCAGAATAAGCATAATTCCTGCAATTGGATGGCCCCTAGGCAGTAGACACAGCTACTGTGGCCATCCGTTAAAGACTTTTTTGGGGAGCATTTCATGCACTTTTTGAACCCAGAGGGTTTATGCTCCTTACTTTCCTTAGACATTATTACACACACAAAATCCAGCGATTTAAAGAGGGAAAAAGGAGGAGGACTAGGTCCTCTAACTAAAATGGGCCTAGCCCTAAGAAGGAGTTACATGAGGACTAGGTCCTCTAACTTAAACGGGCCTAGCCCGGTGTAGAGAAAGCTAGGTCTTCTAATTTAAACAGACCAGAAAGGAAAGCCCACTCACACAAGAAAAACCGTGAATGACACAATAAATTTCTATATTTCTAAATACAAGTAGTATACTGGGGAGGCTGCAATCCTAGTAAATTCACAAGCGGATCCCTGCCAAAAGCAAACAATCTCGATATAGCAGAAAATTAACTGCCAACGGTGACCAAAAAGGTCAGAATAACAACAGACAAGAAAAAAGGAGTCCCTGTTGACTAAGAGTGGAAAACCACCAAAAACTGTACTCTACCTAATAATCGAAAAATGCACAACAGCGCCTAAAACTAACTGGCACACAGGATACCAATAACACTAGTAAACTAAGTTGCACTTAAAAAGGGCAAGCAATACAACTGCCTAATATATTAGCAACACTAAATATACAATAAAGTTCTAATACAGCATTAAAATACGATATTGAATATAAAGAATTTGAAAAACTTAGCCAGAGCCAAGAGAAGCACAGCCAAACTCGTCGACGTGGCAAACGAGATCTGGGGATGGTACTGGTGCACCATGGGATACCTGCTTAGCCACGAGCCAACCAGAAGTCTTCCAGCTTGCAAACTGACCGAGTTGGAGCAGAGGATCGGCACAGAACCCATATGTAAAAATGAAGGTGAGATCGGACTACCTAACATCCCTTGCTTCTCTGACCTTTAAGAAAGTTTTCTTCTTCCAAAGTATTGACAGAATTTCTTATTTTAATCTATAAATTTGTAATTTTACTACAACAGGACTTGTCTGTCCTCTAGTCTGGCAATAGGAAAGTTAACCCTATGTACTCATTTGATTTTTATATTTGGCATGGGCAAAGCCAGTCCATTTACTTAGGAGGATATGAAGTTCTTACCTGTACTATAGCCCATAGATGAAAATTATCTTGCCCGTGGAGGCTACCTCCTCCTTATTTTTCTAACTCTAGACTATAGACTTAGAAGACAGGTGAGATAAAGATTTTCCCTTTCTTTCTTGCTATACGACCATATATATTTATTGACATTTGATTACTGGGAAAGTTCTGCTGGGTAGGATCCCATTTTCAATAGAGGCCATGGGGAAAAGCTCCAAAATCTTTTCAAATCTTCTCCAAATCAAAATCCATACCCAAGACACAGATAGCCATGGCCATCACTAAGGACAGAGCTGCTCTCTTCAAGGTGTAAAGTATGCCTAGGCAAATACCAATAATAAGGAAAAACTGGGACCTCTCCAGAATCTGTCTCACAGGCATATGAGGTACAAGCATCTAGACCACTGGCATGTGAGGGAGAGTTTGTGTACATGCTGAAGGAAGAATGAAGACAGAAGCTAAGCCACATAATGGGAACTAGACTAAAATCCTCAGACAGATTCAGGAGATGTAGGAAAGGTCTGCAACTCTGTCGCCAAACAGGGAGATTCAGAACAATCCAAAGGTGCATGGGAAGCAGTGCTTAGCTGTGCTGCAGTAAAATAAGCAGGCTAAGCCTCTCATTCCTCCCACAGCAGTCTTCCAGAGCCACCTAATAAGTGAACTGAAATCAATGACTGTACACAGGCTTAAACTTTTTGCTGTGTATTCCAAGTGAACACTGCAACTCACAGCGAGGATGTTTTCCACCTCAATACAAACTGAACAACAGTATTTACCAAGATCTTCTGCACCATCCTTCAACAAGCATTAATACATAACCCAAGGACATTTTGAATAATATCTGTTGCATAACTAATGGATATTGTTCTGCCTTATCCAAATATGTTTGGCATTTGATTACACATGGCATCAACTTTTATCCCGAATGGAGGTTGTTGTAATGGAAACAAAACTACATTAACTAAATAAAACCAGCTTTCTAGAGCACGTATACTAGATTCTGTAGGGCACCTAAACACCAAACACATGGTAATCTCAGCTATAACAGGGAATTTCAGATGTGAAGAGCAGCATCGGACATAAGACTACAGGTTATGGCTTAATCTGAATGAAGGCTGATGGTACAAATAATGGGGTGTACTACAAGCACCTTGAGTAAGATGACTTTAAAACCATACAATGATGCTGTATTCTACACCAGAAGAAGAAAAAAAAAAGTAAAAAAAAAAAAAAAGACTTGGTAAAGCTGAAGTACTATAGGGTAACATATCAATGTCCTGTAGTGCAGGGCTGGAAGAAAGCCAACCCATGCCTTGAAAAATCTGTTATGTGGTCTAAATAAATCAGTCAATGTGCTTGGACATTAGAGCAATAAAAGGTCCTCTCTCTCCTGACCACCAATATAAGCTATGGAATGATTTGAAACTAAAAAAATTACCACATGACACAGTCTCTACCTGGTGTTCTCCCTGCACTTAAACACTTAATCAGAATCCTGTACAGGAAGCAAGAATGTAGGGGTAATAATGGGAAAAGAATTTAGGGCTTCCCCTGTTAAGGCCTGCTTCTGGCATCCCCACACCAGTCTGATCAGCATTTACTTTGATTACTGAGAGGGCTGCTAACCTTGCCTTGAGACGTAATGTCTAATTCTTCACGGATTCATTTAATACACCAGTTTTTGGAGTAATCCTTGTCCCCAAACTTTTTCCTCCAGGTCAAGTAGTGAAGACAGCAGCATCCAGTGATAAACATATACATGTATATGAAAGAAATGATAAATCGTTTTTAAAATGCCATCAAACCACACAGCTTGTGCAGAAAAATATCGGAGATTAAGATGAAGGCAATGAATGCCTACCAAATGGTAATACTAACACAGAAAAATCAAGAAAGTGAATTATAAGGCTAGCAGTCGAGATTGCTGGATAATCCCAATGACAGGTACTGAGTTTACAAACCAGTGCATTTTTCTGCAGTGGTTTCAGAACTATAAGAAAAAGTATTTTAAAAGTAGATTTAAAGTAGAAGCACAAGTAACAAAACACTGAGGGTAATGCTACTCAATGTCAGAAGTCTAAACCTCAAAATGCATGCCCACGAGGCACTCCTCAGTATGGAGAAAATCGATATATGTGCAGTAACAGAAGCCTGGTTTAAGGCTCCAGAGAGCACCCCAGCACTACCAGGCTACAACTCATACCATACATTTCGGCCACAGAACCCAAACCGAAATACAAAAGGCAGGGGAGTATCCATATTCATCAAGGATACCCACACCTCCAGGTTAGTGGCACAGCACGATGCTTCAGAGATCATCCATGTGCAATTAGCAATGGGCAAAACTGCAATTCAAATTGTAGCTTGCTACAGATCAC
Organism: Protopterus annectens; assembly: GCF_019279795.1. Taxonomy (NCBI): domain Eukaryota; kingdom Metazoa; phylum Chordata; order Ceratodontiformes; family Protopteridae; genus Protopterus; species Protopterus annectens. Next base: position 17,218,826 of record NC_056735.1, read on the forward strand.
CCACCATGTCCCAGGACCCCCATTCCGCATTTCTGGAAACACTGGGAAACATAAAGGTCTTACCAAACACCCAAATATTGGGTGATTTCAATTACTCAAACATGAACTGGGAGAACTACTCAAGCACTAACTCCCTTACACAACTTTTCCTAGAATTTATAAACTCAAACGCCCTGGTTCAACTGGTCAACACTCCCACCAGAGGTGACAACATATTGGACTTGGTCATCACCAACATGGGTGACCGGTGTTCCACACCAGAGGTCAACCCCCCTTGCTGGTTAGATCTGACCATAAACAAATCACTTTGGATATCCATATTCCACCCCCAACCCCAGACAAAAAAAACACCGTGAAATACTTTTCAAAAGCAAACTTCACGTTACTTAAGACCAAGGTGGAAAGTTGCAAAGCCCCCATGCTGAAGGAGAACACTGTCCAAGCTGCAGAATCCTTTACTAATGCATTTTACGGGCAGCTACAAGAATGCATGGATCGTGCCATCCCAAGCAAATTCCAAGATTCACTCCTCCAAGAAAAGGAAACTAGTCTGGTGGACTCCTGCCATAAACAAGCTATACAATAGGAGGAGGAAACTAGTACAGAAAAGAGTAAAATCCCAAGAAGGGAAGACATCCTTGATCAGTATCAGCAAGAAACTACAATCCCTCATAAAATCATCCAAGGCAAGCTTTGAAAGAAAAATTGCCAAGGACTCCAAAGATACCCACAAGGCATTCTTTAGCTATGTCAAGAATCAGTGGCAATGCTTAGATCTGCTCGAAGTTAGTGCAGAATGGCACAAAATACACTGAGCCGACCGATATCGCCAACATCCTGGCAGATAGGTTCAGCACAAACTTCACCACCCTCTCAAACCCAAAAGGGCCCATAACCATACCAGAAGAATGTAGAGTCCCTGAAATCACAGACACTCAGGTTAAAACAGCCCTCTCCAAAGCCAAAAACACAGCATCAATGGGACCGGACGGTGTCCCAGGCTGCGTCCTACACGAGCTCAAAGATATACTAACCCCTCACCTAAACACACTGTTCCAACTCAACCTCTCCACACGCTACATATCCATTGAGTAACGCACAGCAATGGTTATTCTGCTCCACAAATGTGGAGCCACAACAGACCCCAGGAACTATCGCCCTATAAGCCTGACTAGCTTGGTCTGCAAGGCTATGGAGCACATCATCATGGAACTCATTAACAGAGACATTGGGAACCTCCAAACACCCTACCCAGTTTGGCTTTGCTCAGGGCAGATCATGCCTCCTAAACCTGATGGACTTCTTTGAGACAGTTACCAAGGCTATACATGAGGAAAAGGTGGTACACACAGCCTACTTAGACCTCGCTAAGGCCTTCAACACCATTCCACATTCTGCTATTATAGACAAGCTTACCAGCCTGAACATAAACCCCTATGTCACAAGATGGGTTGCCAACTGGCTCACGGACAGAACCCACATGGTGAGAGTTGCGGGAGCTAGGTTAGACTCTAAACCGGTTACAAGTGGCATTCTCCAGGGCTCAGTCCTAGGACCCCTCCTGTTCGGCATATACTTCTCAGAGGTACAGGCAAGCACAGGAGGACTATGGCTGACCAAGTTCGCAGATGACTGCAAACTAGGGGGTAAAATTGAGACTCTGGCTGACACACATCCTCCAAAAGGGTTTCACTGAGACGGATGCCTGGTGTCAAACTCATGGCCTCGAGCTAAATGCCAAAAAGTGCACAGTCATCCCCTGTGGAAAAAACAAAGTACCCACAAACTACCACATAGGTGGTAGTCCCCTAAATACGGAAGACGTAATAAGGGATTTGGGGACCCAAGTAGATAGTAATCTCACCTTTGATAATCACATTGCCAAAGTGGTTAGAAAATCTTTCTACGTGGCCCACCTAATCACAAAAGGGTTCGCATCCAGATCAAAAGAGGTCATTGTGCCCCTCTACTCATCACTCATCAGACCCATCATAGAGTACAACGCCCCATTTGGGATGTACCTTACAATACACCTGCAACAGCTGGAAAGACCACAGAAGTACCTCACCAAGAGGATCCCTGGCCTCAAACAGATGCCCTATGCAGCTCGACTGAAGAAAATAGAAGTTATGTCCTTACCATAACGTTCCATGTGGAGTGTTCATCTCGCCTTTGTTCTTACACCTGGGTTCGGAGCCGATCCTCGGCTCCGTGTCGGCCGCTTGACAAAGCTCTGCATCGAGAAGAAGCTCGAGACCAACCTAACTCCCCACAATCCCCCTCTGCCTTTACCTCAGATCTAGTTTGCAAGCAAACCAGCAGAGAAGAGAAGAGAGCATAACACTTTCATACCAACAACAAACACGTATTTACATAGTACAACAACTGTTCCAGGCAGAAACCGGAGAACAAACCAGGCACCTAAATTGGACTTTCTTCCTGAGGGAGGGAGGGTGGGAATGTAAGAACAAAGGCGAGATGAACACTCCACATGGAACGTTATGGTAAGGACATAACTTCTATATGTGAGAGTGTTCAATCTCGCCGTTTGTTCTTACACCTGGGTAGCGTCCCTAGCTCCTTGTTCCTGAGGAACTCAAGGGAGAACGTTCCTGAGCACAGTGGAACCAAAGGTTGCCCTGTCCCTAGAAATCCTATCCACTTTGTAATGAGAAATGAAGGTATGTGGTTTAGACCAAGTAGCAGCCGCACAAATAGTGTCCAACGGTAGGCGAGCTGCATGAGCCAGGGATGTAGATACTGATTTTGTAGAGTGCCCTTTGGGCTTGACAGGTAAAGTTTGCTCAGAGGCAGTGTAGCCAAAGATAATACAGTCAGTAAGCCATTTAGACAAGGTTCGTTTTGTGACCGCCATACCCTTCTTGTTGTCTGAGAAGGCTACAAAGAGCTGGTCTGTTTTCCTGTGATCCTTTGTTCTGTCCAAGTAAAATCTGAGTTATCTATGAACGTCTAACTTGTGTAACATATATTCCAATTTATTGGAGTGATTCTTGAAAAATGTGGGCAATTCAATGGACTGATTAATATTATTAACGGAGCAGACTTTGGGAAGAAAGGATGGATTAGTGCGAAGAGAAACTCTGTCAGGGTGAAAAATCAAATAAGGATGTTGAACTGAAAGAGCCTGAAGCTCAGATACCCGCCTGGCCGATGTGATAGCCACCAGAAAAAGGGTCTTCCATGACAAAAACTTCAAAGGACAGGAAGAGGCTGGTTCAAAAGGTGGTAGCATCAGCTGAGACAAAAGAAGGTTCAAGTTCCAAGGTGAAGTAGGAGTTCTAACTGGAGGTCTAATGTGGAAGGATCCTTTTAGAAATGCCTTACAAAGCCTGTGAGCCATAATAGGAGCCCCACTTTCTCCCACATGAAAGTTTGATATGGCAGCTAATTGCACTCTCAAAGTGGCAGGAGAAGCCCCTTGGTGGAACAAATCGGTCAAAAACTCCAAGACCTTATTCAGAGGAGCTGCTAAGGGATCCAATTGTTGTGTAGTTGCCCAATGTACAAAACGCTTCCATTTACTGGTGTAAGTCCTCGTAGTGGATGCTTTATGAGAAGCCACCAGGATATTTTGAACTGCAGGGGATAAAAGATCAGACCTGGCTAAGAAGCTGAGCGGAGCAGCCAAGCTGCTAGTTTGAGGGAGAGAAGCGACGGGTGGAGAGCCCCTGACGAATGGGTCAGTAGATCCGGCTCTGGGTCCAGGATCCAGGGTTCCCGCGTTTGGTGTTCTAGAAGAAAGGGAAACCATATTTGACGAGGCCAGAATGGGGCAATGAGGATAATTGTCCTTTGCAGGTTGCTGGCTTTCTGCAGAAATTTCGAAATCAGGGAACAGGAGGAAAAGCGTACAGGAGAGCCCGGGCCAATCGTGAACCAGAGCGTCCCTTGGGACTTCCCCTGGAGGGGGTAATAGGGCAAAATAGCTCCTGCATTTGGCGTTCATTGGAGACGCAAACAGATCGCAGGAAGGCTGGCCCCACTTGCGAAAAATCTCCTTCGCAATTGACTGTTTGAGGGACCACTCGTGAGGTAACAGGATGGCTCTGCTCAACCTGTCCGCTATGACGTTGGATAACCCCGGGATGTGCGTTGCTATCAGAAAGCGACCCGTGGACTCCGCCCATTGCCAGATTCTCATGGCCTCTCTGCATAGTTGATAAGACTTGGTTCCCCCTTGCTTGTTTATGTACCAGACTACAGACATGTTGTCCGTCTGGACTGCAATTGTCCCTAGAGGAAGAAGGGGAGCAAAGTGTTGCAATGCTAGGAACACTGCCCTCAACTCCAGAACATTGATATGCAGATTGTATTCCAAATTGGTCCATTCGTCTTGAACTGTCTGTCCCTGAAAGATGCCCCCCCACCCTATCAGGGAAGCATCCGTGGTCACTGTTGCTGTTGGAGTGGGTAGCACAAAGGGTTTTCCGTTGGAGAGATTGCAAGTTCGAAGCCACCAAGCCAGGTGCGACTTGCATATGTTTGTGATGTAGATCTCGTGTGTCAGGGGTAGCTTTTGGAACGACCACTGTGCAAACAGAAGCCATTGAAGAACCCTCATATGCAGTCTTCCCAAGGGTATGGCAATGAGAGAAGCTGCCATGAGGCCCAAAACCTTCAGAACCAGTTTCGCTGGGGACTTTCTGGAAGAGAGAAGAAGAGATATATGACTTTGCAGGGATGCTATCCTTTCTGGGGGAAGCCTTAGAATTAAGCACTGCGTATCCAATTCTGCTCCTATGAATGAGATATGCTGTGATGGCTGTAGTAAGGACTTTTCGAAATTTACGGAAATTCCGAGATGAACACAAAGCTGTAGTCTGTAATCCCTGGCCTGAATCAGTCGACGCTCGGTGGTGGCAGAAAGGAGCCAGTCGTCCAGATACAGAAACACCTGGAATCCGAGGCGCCTCAAGTGAGACGCTACCACTGCCATACATTTGGTGAAGACCCTGGGGGCTGAGGTCAGACCAAAGGGCAGGGCTCGAAACTGAAAGTGACTGGCTCCCAGCCGGAAGCGCAAGTGATCTCTGGATGCCCTGGCCATTTTGATGTGGTAGTATGCGTCCTTTAGATCTATTGAGCACATCCAGTGGTCCTTCTTTAAGAATGGAAGGATCGATTGAAGCGTGACTATTCGGAACTTTTCTTTCTTGATAAAGGTATTGAGTTTGCTCAGGTCCAGAATTGGCCTCCAGTCCCCTGTTTTCTTTGGAACTAAAAAGAACCTTGAGTAAGTTCCGAATCCTCTTTGGTCCGCTGGGACTGGTTGGATGACTCTTTTTTCTAGCAGCTTTGAAATTTCTGTAGCTGCAGGGCCTCGCAGATGGGGCGGCACATCTGGAAGTCTTTTCTGTGGAATTGGGGGCAATAGAAAATGGAATTTTGTAGCCTCTGGTAACAACGCTTTGTACCCAATTGTCTGATGTTAGGTTTTGCCAGGCCTGTGGGTACAAAGCTAAGCGACCCCCGACTGCCTCCAGAGCAGGACAGTCGGGCCTCCTCTCAGGAGTGCTGAAAAGGTTTCCCGGGGAGTGTATCCCTGTCACCTTGGTTTTGCGGACCCCCTCTGCCGCCAGGGTGACGTCTTCCACCTCTAACCCCTCCTCTGCCTCTGGAGGGGGTATCACCCTGTGTGCCCGGAAAAGAACCCTGGGGTTTTTGAAACCACATCTTTCCACCTCGTTGCCCCTTGGGGTACGGTCTGGATGGGGTGGAAAAATGGACTCCGACAGCAGACAGAGTCTTTCCCTCTTGCTCACACCGGGTAAGGGTCTCCTTTACTTTAGGGCCAAAGAGAGTGGCACCATCAAATGGGGCGTTAGTAAAGGAAGACTTGAAGGCTTCCGCAAATGAACATAAGCGCATCCAGGACTGCCTACGAAGAGCAATCGCTGAAGCTGCTGCCCTACTCGATCCTTCGGCTGCGTATGAGATCAGTCTCATGGATGAGTTAACAATAGAAGTAAGGGTGTTGAGATGTGCTGTAACCTTCTCCGAGACAGCAGCATCTGTAGTACCCTGGAGGGTATCTCCCAACTCTTAGACTAGATCCCTCTGTAGTCGTGTAAAGTGGGTCAAATAGTTCAGGGATCGCATAGAAAAAGCTGCTGAACTAAAAATGCGCTTCCCATATCTGTCCATAGTCCTAGAATCTCTATTAGGCGGATGGACAGATGAGGAAGATTCCGACATCTCCTTTTTCGTGGCTGCTGCCACCACCATAGCGTCCACTGGCACTCCCTTTGTCAGATAAGCCTTATCTTGGGGGGCAGTAATAAATTTGTTAGGCTTCCTAGGGACTGGCTCCACCGTGTCAGGTGTCTCCCACGCCCTTCGAGTAATCAGCTCCATTAACTCATCGAAGGGCGGAGTGACCCAGGAGGAGGAAGGGCGAGCACCGAATGCCTTCAGCAAGACTGACTCATCCTCAGAAGGGGGAAGGGATTGCCAATCACCTCTCTGTTTTAGGATCTCCAGAATGTCAGAAAAGGAGACATCCTCCGAGGGTGACTTTGGGGACCCTTCTGACTCATCTAAGTCAGTGTCCGATGTCAATGATTCTTGTGGAGAATCTAAGTGTCTCCTCTTACACAATCTTTTCCTCGGAACTTCCTCGGGGGGGGCATCCGAAGAAGCCTCCGAGGAAGAGGGGGCACCCTCTAGGGGTGGCTGAGACACTGGTGCTCGACACTTGGACGTAGCCGTGGGTGCAGAGGAGGATAACGGCCCTTTATGGGAAGGAGAAGCTGTATCTGCTGAAGTGGTTGTCTGAACAGACAACACCTTCCTCATGAGTTCGAAAGCCCCCGGGTCCCGAGTCGAGGTATCCCCGGTTCAAGAAGTCGGAGGAATCCCCGAGACAGGTACCGAAGGCATCGAACCCGAGGACGGAGCCGAGTCGATCCGAGCCGAGGCCCCGAGAGGGAGCGTCGGAACCGAAACATCGGTCCGACTCTCAGTCCCGGAACCCCGGATGGATCTTCGGCTCCGAGACTCCAGTACTGGATCCGACGGAGTCGAGGTGAACAGTACCGACCGAGAAAGGGACGGCTCTGGAACAGCGGGCTCCACAATCAGCAGGTCAGCCTCTCCCGGCTCCGAAGACTGAATAGGCCTCGGAGGAGGAACAGGTGGAGATAAGGGAAGGCCTTCGAGTCTCGACACCAGCTGGGAGGAGACCGAGATGAGCTTGGACAAGGCCGTATTCTCCATCAATTTCTGCACCACGCGGTCCACATCGGTGTCGGAGAGGGGCCTGGAAGAACGCGTCGAAGGAATCGAAGACGGAGCCGACCTCAAAAGTGCAGGAGGAGGGAGCTCCGTCACCGGTTCCAAGACTCGAGGCTCGGTAACTGACAACAGTTCAACACTCGGCCCCGAAGTCTGTGGAACCGGTGATCGAACTTTGAATGAAGAGCTCGGAGCCGATGACTTGGGCTCCGACGTCTTCGATTCCTTCGAGGATTTAGATGCCTGGTCTGATGCATCCAGAGCCTCTTGAAAAGTAGGTTTTAGAAGACCCCTATCCATAAGTTTCCTGCGCCTATCTGTCATGACCCTTCCACTGAATGAATGACAGATAGAGCAGTCTTCCTGCAGATGGAGAGGGCCAAGACAGTAGACGCAGGAACTATGATTGTCTGTGACAGACATCTTCTGTCCACATTGGCAACGTTTAAAGCCAGGCTTAATTTTTTCTGACATGGTAATAAATCCAGAAAATAGTGTACAATCCTGTAATTAATGTCAAATCCAGAGAATAAGTCAAAGCCAGTAATAGTCAAATCCTGAAACCTAAGTCACATCCAGTAGTCAAATCCAGTTAAGGGTGGGGTAGGCCCCGAGGGAACTCAAAAGTATATAAAGTATATAAAACTTATATACGGACCCGAGAAACCCTCGATACACTACTCACACATACAAACACTCAATCTGAAATATTTGAATACAAAAAACTAATGAAAGAATTATAGAAAATATCAATCTTAGCTTTCAGGTGGTCCGAGCTCAACAAAATGATGCGATCTTTGCAGCGGCAAACTAGATCTGAGGTAAAGGCAGAGGGGGATTGTGGGAGTTAGGTTGGTCTCGAGCTTCTTCTCGATGCAGAGCTTTGTCAAGCGGCCGACACGGAGCAGAGGATCGGCTCCGAACCCAGGTGTAAGAACAAACGGCGAGATTGAACACTCTCACATCTCCAGTTGTACTCTGTTGCATACCACCTACTCAGAGGTGATCTCTGCCTGACATACAAGGCCATGTCCAACCCAGAATTGATGGACATGCTCCACCTAAAGAAAACCTTATCCCCTCGAGCCACACGCTCTAGGAATCTAAACCTCACAATAATAAATAGGACATGCTGGAGGGATAGATTCCTGTCCCACAGAATTCCCATGCTTTGGAACAAGATCCCAATCTACATTAGGCAGAGCTCCTTGCTAACACTCTTTAAAAGAAACCTTGACGAGTGGATGGGAAACAGAAAATTTACCTCGGGGATCACTTCGGTGGCTCTGCTGGACAGAGGCACAAGGAACTAATCTAAGGGGGCGGCGAAAGCTAACATATTATGGCGAGGCTTATAAATGCCTTCGGGCAGATAGCCTAGTACCAACCTATGAGCCTAAGATACCACCACATATGGCCCATCTGTCACATGGTATGTGCCAAGAAGATACTGAGACACTATCAATAGAAAGGAAAAGCTGTGCCTATCTTTACACTTACATTAGATTTACCTGCATAAGGGCAGGAAAAGCACTGGGACAAAAGTTAAGAATGCATAAACTGGCAGTCCTGAATAAAATGAAACAAACATTGAAAAAAAGCAAAAAAATACAAATAGCCAAACTGTAATTTACGACAGAAAAGGTAATGGTACTGACCGCTATGATACCAACAAGGAAGAATGGAGAGTATATGTGCCCTCAGAAAGTCAAGCCTGAAGGAGTTGTTACTGCTAATGAAATAAATGCCAGCATACTTAGTGAAGAGATGAAAGACCTGTGCAAAAAAGCACCAGCTGAAAGATTTCAAAGCTCATCGAAAGTAGCAGGCAAGCAGTACATCTGGTCTCTTACATGTTGGTGAGAAACAATGTAACTAGATTCAAACACCTAGTAAATGAATTTCCACAAGTGTAAATGAATTAACTAGACAAGGCATATAAAACCAAAGCCAACTTTTCATGTTCACAGACCAATCAACATTCCTTTTTACAGCAAATGAATTATTTTGTGGGACTTCTGTTTCAACTTACTTTACTTTTTTATGTATCCATATGTGATTTAACCAAGTACTGAGTTAGTCATATGAGAAGGATATCAAAGCTGTGACCACACCTGTGGCAGCCCCCATAGCAAATGACCCACTAAATATTCCAAGAAACATTCCAACAGATTTAAAGAACGCTGCTGCATCAAATGTTTGACTGTTCTCAGCTGATGGCTGGTATGCCACGATAGACCTGAAACAAGCAAACATATGTTAAGTATCAACTGAAAAGGAAGCTCAATGCCATGTGACCAAACAGGAAGAGTACCCAACTAATAATGCTACTAAATTATTCATTTTATACGTTTAGTTCTGCAAATATGCTTTTAAGAATATCAGTAGTCAGCCATGTAACAGCTGTACAAAGTATATCCGTGCTGTAGAGTCAATGACAACTATACATCCCATAACCATGTTTGAAATATATCCTCCACAGTTACTAATATCAGATATCAGAATGTTTTACTAATTTACTTTGACAACTTTTATTTTGTTACTGGTTTTATTTTATGTTATTTGTACAGAGAGTAAATGTTTAAAGCAATTCACTTGACAGACTGTATTTCCCTGGTGATTCCTGAAAACAGATGATGGTTTACCTAGTTGTACTTACCTGAACCAAAGTAACAATTAAGAATTTGCGTTCTGTAGCCTTTGGGAATGAAGCCCTGCCTATTTGCAAGGAATTAATGTGTGCTGGTTACACATGATTCAAGGAGTCAGCACTGCAAATGCATGTCAAATACTGAAGGGGAAAGGACAGATAAGCTTTCCCTTAAAAATGTCAATGCACCTCATATGAACTTGTCTATATTCTCTTCCTTTTTTAGTTTTCCTTTCTTCTCTTATCTTCAGTACATCTTCAAGATCAACTCTACTAAACATACTGTATGAACAACCATCACATGTTTCTACCTGCTATATTTTTAATTGTATGTCTAAATCATTATGCTTATGTAAATATCTTATGCAATCAAATGTTATTATCTGCTATATTTTTATAAGTGAATGTGTAAACCACATTGCTCATGTAAATGTCTTATGTATAGTATGTTAGCAATTGTTCTGGAGCTTTTACCCCGGGCTTCTGCTGAAAACAGACAGCTCTGTCCAGTCTGACCTCACCAGTAAACAAATGTAAAATAAATACACATACCACAACAGAAAATGCTCAGATTGATCACTGTTGCACTAGTCTAAGCTATATGGGTTACATCCTGCCAAGGACAAGACAATCGGCCAGCTACCAGAGCTTAAGGACACCTTCCATTTGCCCTAATTACTGAATAGTTTGAGAAGAGCAGTACAACGTCAGTGGTTTGGACGCCAAACTGCCTCAGTGTACAGGATGCTAGAACCCTGCCAGCTTACTATGTGCTATGATAAGGAAACATATCTGCACCCTGGCATAAAAAAATAAGTATTTTCTTATTATGGCCACTAGGTGGCAATATTAAACTTCAAATCTCTTTCCCTCTATGGGAATCCCTAGCGCTACAAAACTGTTTGAACTAATTTTCTGTTGAGTACGCCTTGCAGTGTTACCTTTCCCTCCCAGTGGATTTCTCCCCATCTCTGCATCCTACACCTACTTAACACAAAAAAGGAAAACAAATAAGAAAAGAAATATCAAGAATAGAAACCTTTATCCCTAACATTATAGCTGACTTAGTATTCTTATCATACATCCTGAAATAGTTGTTTAAATATAATTTCTGCCTTCCCAACCGTGTCCCATGTACTCCTGGTAGTTTGTAGGAGCCCCCTAAAGTGAAGTCCTTTCCTGAACTGATTACATACCCTCCAGGTGTCTTAACTCTACCTCGTATATCATTTTCTCCTCTCTCTGGGATAGCTTACCTGACCCTAGGAGTAATCCCGAATGACCTGACTGATTATTTTTTTCTGGCTGTCCTTCTCCTTTGCTCAACCCGCTCCGTTCGCCCTGCGGGCTCACTCCGCTCCCCTACCCCACCCCCAATTCTAAACCACCCCCAGGGGTCCTAGCCTTATAGCACAATAACCCAACCCACTACTACATCCACCTATAGCCCTCTTCACCTAATTACACAATTAACAATACCGCCTATTCGTTAATATTACAATCCCTTCCTCTAGTAAAACTACTCCACCCATTAACCCCTACCTTCCTATCTCAACTATCTCCTACCTCCAGGACAACACTTCCACTTGCTATGTATAAATCAAGCATTCTTAAATATAGTCTCCTATTCTCCACTTTCTTACTAAACATTCTTATTTCTTACACCCCCACTCTCTATGAAAACAAAAAATTAACTGAATTCCCAGCTTAACAGTAAAACAAACTACTCCTTACTATGTCTACACCCACAAACACACATCAATATAACATCTTCATATTCCTACCTCATACCTCATTTCCATAGAACTACACATAAAGTTTTTCCAAAACAAGAAACTTTTTCCAACCTCTTCCAAACTTTCCAAATATTTACACAGTCACCAGCAGCTAAGTCTCCTCGATGGCAACATTCACCCTAACCCAGGCCCAAAAAACTACGTCCCTAATATCCTGCCATGTAAACAAACTACTTCTTTAAATCCTACGACCACACCCAACTCTCTTCATATAGCCCACCTAAATATTCACAGCCTAAATAATAAAATTACCCAACTGCATGCCCTACTTGATCTCCATTCCTTTGATATCTTATGCCTAACTGAAACCTGGCTTAAATCAGAAACTAAGGATAATGATATAACATCCTTAGACTTGACCGTCCAATCAAAAAGGGTGGTGGTGTAGCAATACTCTACAAAACTGAATTACTGGTTACTCAACTAGATACCAAACCACCCTCTCCAAGTAATAGTGAAATCCTAATCACCAAACTACAGCTTAATAAAAATAAATCCATTTACATAATTTGCTGTTACATCCCCCCAGGCAATAATACTAATACCCTTGAAAATACACTAAGCTGGCTCTCCACCTCCTTCCCTCAGGAAACTATTCTCCTAGAAGACTTTAACATTGATTGGAATTGTTGCAATTCCCAAAAACCTACTTCCCACATAAACCTTTATGGCTTCAATCAAACCATTACCATCCCTACTAGAATAAATAAATGTAGGTCTAAACAGAGCACCCTTGACTGGATTCTAGTCAATAGTAACCCCCTGGCTTGTACCACAGGCATTCTACCTGATGATATCAGCGACCACCTACTCACTTATATTACCAGAAAAAAAACCTATCCCCAAGCATACAATTTCCAGAACAACCAGGAACAAGAAATATTTCAACCAAACAAACTTCCAAATAGAGCTCAAAGCTTGCAATTGGTCTCCCCTAAAATACTTGCCTCTTGATGAGGCAGCCTCCTACTTCAACAACAAATTCTTTCAAATTCTCAACCAACATGCCCCCACTCAATCAATTAAAACCAGAGCAAAGCCTGCTCCCTTGGCTAACCAAAGAGACCAAACAAAATGCAACAGAGAAATGGAACTTGGGCCAAATGGCGTAGCTTTAAAAACATGATTGACCACCAAACCTTTAAACAACTTAGAAATGAAACCAAGAAATTAATACTCAGACAAGAAAAAATATTACTTGAAATTCCAACACACTCAATACCAAAACCCTAAGAAATTCTGGTCAGGTATCAACAAATTACTACATCCAGGTAACTCTAAAACTCCCACTCCTTCTAACCTCACTCAAAGTACATGCAACCAAATTGCTGACACTTTCAACAAATTTTTCTCTGAGACTGTTACATCCCTAGTCAAGACCTTGCCACCTAGATCCACCCAGGAACCTTACTCCCTGAACAAGCCCCCCCCTTTCAAATTACAACCAGTCTCTACAGATCTCATCCACACCCTACTGAGGAAACTTAAACCATGTTCTCCCTCAGCTGACCTCCTCCCATCAGAGTATCTGCAAATTGCAGCGGGAGTACTTGTCTATCCTGTCTCCATTTTAATAAATCGATCCATAACTGAAGGCCTTATCCCATCCCTCTTGAAAGTCTCTCATATCATTCCTCTTCATAAGGGGGGTAACACTAACGAGCTCTCCAACTTCCCATAGCTCTACTTTCTCCTTTAGCTAAAATCATAGAAAGATGTGTCCATCGGCAATTGTTTGACCATCGTCTCCAAAATAATCTTCTAGCAGACTGCCAACATGGTTTTAGACTTTATCACAGTACAACTACTGCACTCTTATCTTTTACAGACCACATTAATAAAAATTGTAATAAAACTTGCTGTCCTCAGCTCTCTTTTTAGACCTCTCCAAGTTCTTTGATATGGTTAACCATAAACTCTTACTAAACATATTTGAATCTCTGGCAATAGATGCCCAGGCAATCCAGTGGTTTAATTCCTACTTAGAAAATAGGCAGCAAGCAGTTCTTTGGGACAATCACATATCATCTCTGCTTCCCATCAAAATCGGAGTCCCACAGGGTTCCATTCTTGGACCACTCCTCTTTTCTATCTTTATTAATGATCTCAATAAGTCCCTTCCACAAACCACCTGCATTCAATATACAGATGACTCGACATTGATATGCTCAGAATCTTCCCCAGCTGAGCTTCTGACTACTACCCAAAAAGTTGTTACAACTGCTGAAAATTGGTTCTATCAACATTGTCTCCTACTTAATCCCAAAAAAACTACATTATTACTATTTACAACTACACAGAAATCCTCTACTTTTGACTTCAATATAACATCTAATAATGGCACAATAATATCCTTTGAGCCTACTACCAAACTACTAGGTGTCACATTAGATCATAATCTGAACTTCGAGTCTCATATTAACTTAACCATCAAGTCAGTGAATAGAAAACTTGGATCTCTTTATAGGCTTAAACCCTTCCTCACTGCCCCAGAGAGAGCTACCATCGCTCAAACACACCTGCTATCTACCCTTCTCTATGCCTCACCTATTTTTACAAACTTATCTAAATCTAATCTCAATAAACTAGCAACATCATACAACAACATTGCCAGATTTGCCACAGGAGCCCCTTTTCGTACCCACCATTGTATAAATCTTAAACAACTTGGTTGGCTGGAATTACATAATCAACTACTACTACAGCAACTTAGCATCACCCACAAAATCTTCTTTCACCCTTCTAATACTACCATACTCTGCACTCTTATTAGCCCTTATAAAAACCTCTCAAGTTTGGGTCTAATGCAACTAACAATGACTTCATTATTTTTGATTTCCTAGACTTTATAAATATTTTTGTACAATTTAGTTCTATAACTATCACTAACCAATTGATTGATACGATTAGAAAAACTCATAGCTGAATCTACCCATATACACATGTCCTTAAATGAGTCTACAGTTTCAATCACCATGTGCTGTATTAAATATTCACCTTTCAATTTATGCCTACCAAATCTCATATGCTTAGTTTTTTGATGCATTTATCAGCATATTATTCTCCTGTGCCCAAATGGTCAATTTAGTCAAGTTATTTTGCAGAAATGCCTTATCTGTAACACATGTAATCAGTTTACCCAATTTCAGGTCGTCTGCATATAGACTGTAGAACACCTCAGATAAAAAAGTAAGGTCTGAAAGATACAATCTAAACAAGTAAAGGCCTAGTACAGAGCCCTGTGGGACACCTTGACTGTAACCAAGGATTTCACCTGTCCAGTTGGTGTGCGATACTTGATATGTCCTATTTGTAAGCCATTCAGTTATCCATCTTATCAAGAGTACAATACCACCTAGTTGTACTAATTTATTAAGTGTTATGTATATGACACTGTCGAATGCTGAAGTTAAATCTATATAAATTACATCACAGCACAAATTTTGAATTACATCACAGCACAATTTTTCATTCATAGCTGTTACTATATTTTTATAGAACATAATGTTACATAATGTTACAGGTGGTAATAGATATGTTTTCAACATATGCATGCTGATATATGGTTTCAAGTCCCAACCTATCCAGTTCTGACAATAACTTATCCAATATTCCCTTCTCCATTATTTTTCCACAACATGAAAGTAGACTTAAGGGTCTACATGACTCTGCGTTTGTCCTACTCACATTTCCCTTAAAAACAGGTTTAATAAGCACATGTCTCCAATCTTAAGGAATCTCCCCATTTTTATATGACCTAGTGAATAATAGATATAATGGTACTTTTAAGTTCTTGCTGAAGTGTTCTCAGGTCATTGTTAGCAATTCTGTCTCCTCCCAGTGCTTTGTTTGGATCCAGTTTGTGCAGTTCTTTTTCAATATAATGTAATTTGATTCCAGTATCTGGGCTTACCTGGATGTCAGTAGGACAACTTATCAGCCCTTTTGTGCAGTCAAACTGTTTTGCATAAGAATTTGTAAATATATCTATAATTTGTTGTGTCTGAGAACAAATTTTAGAATCTGCACACAGTTTATCAATTTGCATGTCTCTACTCATTCCATATCTTATGTATCGATAAAAAGGTTTCCTATTATGTTCAATATCTTTAAATAAATTTTCTTCAAATTTTTCTTGATCTTGTCTCACACTGTGCTTAATCTGTTTGTCCAGCTTATTTCAGTTTTCAAAGTTGCAGTTCGACCTCTTTTCCATTTCTTATATTTTTTGTCTTTCAGCTTAATCAGATATTTTGTTCTTATGGAAATATATCCGCCTGGTGCTGTATGCCTAGACCCTGATGTTAAATTTTTTTTTGATTTTTTGCACTCAATTTCTCTTTCAAAACTTTCCACATTCCATCTGCAATTTTCCCACTGAACACCTCACTCCAGTTAGTTTTACATAGTGACTGTTTTGCTTCCATATAATCTGTAATTAACATTCTGCGCATTGGCTAAGATTTCAATTTGGCAGAATTATCTAGCAACAAATTAACCTTTATAATCCCATGATCACTGCAAATCAATGGTGGTAAAACTTGACTTGGAGTTACAGTAATTTCTTTGGGAACACAATGTCTAGTATGTTCGGTCTCCTGGTAGTTTTTTTTACAGTCTGAAGCAACTGTTGTTCCTGAATAACATACATCAGAATTGCTATTCACTTGTGAGCAACAGATTCGACCATAAGACATTTTTTTTTTCTGAAGTACTGGCTTGAAGGCGTCAAAGTGGTACAGTTGAGAGAGTACCTCATTTGGCAAGCTAGTGAAAGGACAATAAATTATTGTAGCATTTGCTTTATGTCTTGTTTAATTCTTTACAAAATATGTTCCACTGTCACATGCATGAAGGAAATAAGTCGTAGTAACATATCCCCCTTCTGCATTTGTTGGACATGATAGTTAGTAGTACCTTAGCTGTCAAGGTATGAGCAATATTCCTTCACCCCTCCCATATGCTATCCTTTCAGGTTATGCAGTACTATTGCTGTCTTTCTAAGGAGAAGGATGCCCATCTTAACACTGTTTAGCAAAACTAAAATGTAGTAATTTTTGTGCACCTGTTATTCTAGTGGTAATGGGTATGAGCAATGACAGCCACATGCTTTCCCATACAGTTATGTGCTTTGCTTATGTTTTTAAATTTGGTTTTTCAATTTTGTTACAGGAGTGGAATATAGTGCTGTTTTGTAAAGAATACTAGTGCCCCCCCCCCCCCCCCCTGCTGAGTCATCGGTACTTAGTAGAGGCATTTAGTGTTGCACTGTTTTGTAATTTACTGATGAAAGGATCTAATGTAGTGAACATTATCAAATCTTGCTTAAATGGATATGTTATTGTACAATTTGGACAAGGTTGCATGGAAGCGTTGATGTGTGTTCAGGGGAGTGGTTTGTTGTTCTCAGGTGGGGTAGTTGAGTTCACCTACCCCCAGGTGACAGTTTTAATGTTTGTTATAAGATTATACTTGATCTGTACCTTTATAATACTAGTGTGCGTTTCCTCTGAAGGAAACACCACCATTTATTTTAATTTGTCCATCTGTCTTCAATCATTCTGTTAAATGTGATAGTCTGACTGGTAGGTTCTCCCTCTTCAGCACAGTCTTGGGGAAAACAGCTCCACAAAAATGGGGTCTATATCACATAATCAAAGTTATGTAACTTCAAACACCTAATGGTTGAAACATTATGTTCGAAGTTACGTAACTTCGTCTACCTAAAAAAAAAACAAAAAAACACAAAGGACAACAAATTAAACTATTCTAAGCAGGGGGCAAGCCCTCCTGCACCCCCACATCCCCGCTATTTAAATATACCAACTCTGAGATCGCACCACATTGAACAGAATGGAAACCTCCACCTATGGAGATTTCCATTCACACGCTTCAACATTTACAAATTCAAACGTATGGACACAACCATATGTGGTTTGAAATTGTAAAAGTTCGATGACATGATAGGAACCCAGAAAAACGATTTTTAACATAGAAAGCAATTTATACAGAATATGAATTATATAATAAATGTTTGACAATTACAAATGTGAAGGAAAGAGAATAAAAAGTAGGTAGAATAACTATTTACAAATATTAGCAGTGAGGTGATAGCGAAGGATAAAGGTATTTAGTGGAGTGAAAGAGCCAGTAGTTGGATATTATAGACGTATAGTTTATGATGGATATGTAAGGTTTAGATTTAATGAGTAAGTAAGGAGTTGGTCGGGGAAGGTAGGATCATTTTTAGTCTGGATTGTGACTAACTAGATTACAAGTCAGGGTGACTAAGTGGAGATGAAGTTGAGATTTAAATTGTTGAGTTTTCAGTTTAGTCTCAGAGCAAAGGGAGTTTTGTTCCATAGTTTTTTGATGCAGTTAGACAACAGTGCATCCCCAGCTTTATTGTGTGATTTAATGACATTAGAACTAAATGTTCACTGACAGATATAATGTGCTAGTATTACAGGCAAGGAGAAAGTCATTGTCATAAATCATCACAAACCACACAACAGTTTCCATTTTCCACTCAAAGCCTGTACAGACAAAAGAAGAAAATCGGGAAGTTTTCATGGCTAGCCAGTTTAATTTTGTCATATTCCATCAAACAAGATGGGCTTTATTACTTAGCCTGTGTGGTGTTTCCAACACCAGCACAGACAGAACATGCAAAGTTATTCACTGAACAGCCATACTGTAATTAGAAGGATGCTAAAGCTGATATTCAGCGACACTCGAGTACCACAAGAAATCTGAAACAAAATTACATGCTTTCAGATTCACAAGTAACACAGTCAAAAAGTGGACTTTGCAATTTCAAATCCTACACAGCTGCAGCTAACCAAAAACAAAGGTGTATTAACATCTTTTATAAAGTGTCTGGAGTAGTATGTAAGGCAAGAGATAGCACTTCGTGGACATAGAGATAACAGAACATCAGCCTGTACTACCAACAAAAGAAACTTCAAATCTCTAGTTGATTTCCAAACTGATGCTGGTGAAAGAGAGCGTTATAAACCCACTTGCAGACATGCCAAAAGAATGCAAAAAATATTTCAAAAACAGCACAGAATGAACTGCTAGACTACATTAAAGAATACATTCAACAGCAGATAACAAAGGATATTAAACAAAAACATCTTGGATCCTTTTATTCCATCTAAACAGACAAAATTGCAGATATAAGCAACTGGGAACAACTTGGAGTTGTACTATAATACGTTAAGAATGGCCATCCTATGGACAGATTCATAGAGTTTATTGCCTGTGAACCTGTGACTGGACAGAAGTGCTGTAAGTTGGTTACATGCTTAAAGTTAACGCTGAATCTTGATCACTGCACAGCTCAAGGGTACGATGGCGTTGGAAACATAGCTGGACAAGAGAAAGGCTGTGCAGCTCTGTTTCAAGAAAAAGTACTACATGCTATTTTTTTCTATTCTGTGGTCACCAGCTGAACCTTGTGCTTTCAAAGGCTTGCCAAGTTCCTTAAGTACTAATAATGTTAAATGTTGCGAAGGAAGTTGGTTTGTTTTTCAAGTACTCCCCAAAAAGGTAAAGGTGTTTAGAGGAATCAGTGCAGTACATGAATCTACAGCAAATTGCAAATGGCCAAAACCTAACAGAAAAACAAAAGCTTAAGTTACTTTGCGAGATCAGATGGGTAGAGAGACATACAGCCTTTGATGACTTTTATCATGTGTATGAATCACTCCTTCACTGTTTTTAGACAATAACAGAGGGCCATACTGGGATGGGAAAACTTGGCAGATGCCAGTGGACTGTACAGTTCAATTACTATGTCATGCTGTACTGCTTCTTTCCAGTCAGCAAGGTTCTTGTTTGGCTTTACTAAGCTCCTCAGCAAGCTTCTGCAAGAATCGTCACAAGATATACTGTATGCATACGAGCTAGTTAGCTGTGTGCTTGATGAGCTGCAGGCTAGTCTTACAAACATTGAGCATGAGTTTAGGAATATCTTCAGAGAAATGTTAGAAATGGGGAGTTTCTGGAATAAGGCTGATTTAACCCTTCCACATCTCTGTAACCAACAAACAATGAGGAACAATATTGATGGAGAGACTTCGGAAGGGTACTGGAGAACAGCAATTTTTATTCCCTTTCTTGATCACTTTATTCATGAACTGCCCAGCTGATTCACTACAATGGCATCAGCAGCTACACAAGGATTCACACTAATTCCATCAAACTTGAACAACTTAACATTATAAAGAGAATTCACTTAAAACTTTTTTTAACTTGCCTTCACTGACTACATTCCACCAAGAGCACAGACTGTGGAAAAGGACATGGGTATCTATCAGCAATTTCTGCACTGACAAATGACTTGAAGCAGACATTTACAAACAAATGTCAACATGTTCCCAAACATTTCCTTCATATAAAATCCAGCTGCTCACTCCAGTCACACTTACTGGAGAAGAGAGTGCTAATTTAGCCTTAAAAATGCTAAAGTCTGAACTCCGGAGTACCACAGGACAAGACTGCCTTAACCTTAACAGTTTAGTGTTGCTGTTCATGCATATAGACATCTCTCAACAGTCTATTCTTCAGTAATTGATTATTTGCAGAAAGGCACCCAGGAAGAATGCTTCTCATTAATCCACTTAATTAACATTGGAACTATCTATTAAAGTTTGTGACATATACTACAGTACAGCATGGGAAAATAGAGGATATTATGAAATGGCTTAATGTTACATTCACAAAAAAGATCTGGTACACAGACTGATTTACTCTCCATTTGTGTATAGTTTTCTACATATCTGTTGATGGTATAACATATTGACTGCTTATCATGGGAAGCAATGTGCTAATTTATGCTGTTTGCAGCAATCACACCAGCTGGGGATACCTTCGTGAGAGGTTATGTCAGACAAGGGAGATGGATAGTAATTCTGTGGAAGGTAATGGTGAACAGCTGCCATGGCTGCAGCACTTAACAAAAGGGAGATTTCTTGTGCTCAGAGTAGAGTTCAACATCCAGGGAAATGTGTGTTGAGGGAGAAAAAACATTGAATTACACTATCTTGGCTACTTGAAGAGACATGGATTTTGGAAAAATACCAACGTTACAAAACCAGTGAATGACTATCTTTGGACTCAGACTTCGGAAGGAAGGAAGAAAATCACATTAATAGAATTAATGAAATTTTGGAGACATTCTTGTCGTTACCCCAAGGATTTGTGGCTAGAAGCAGAAAATACAGAGAACACTGTAAATAAGTGCATTTCCATTGAAGAAGAAAGTCAGAGTACTACCATCAAAGAACTCATCTACTCCACAAGCAAGTGTAAAGAGTCAGAGAAGTATTTTTTATTTTTATTTTAACATTTGTTGACCGGGAATGTCCGACTAGGTTCCACAGATCCTGTTTTCAGCGGAGGCCCGGGGAGAAAGTACCATCAGTAAAGTCAGAGTACTACCATCACAGAATTCATATACTCTGCAGGCAACACAGACAGTGTGAGTAGTAGTGGCATAGAACTCAGAGTACTTCCATCACAGAAGTCATCTACACAAGCAACAGAAAGTCAGAGAAGTCAGTCATGGCAGTATGGTCACCATGAGGCATCCAACTGAAGTCGGTGACACTAATTGTTCAATGATTGACATTAGTGAGTAGATCACATGTACCACGATTAAAGACAATTAGAAAGATATACACCATTGCAAACTACACACTGTCTACTTTTCACTCAATTCTGTGGTATATTAAGTCAAAGAGGATGGCCTCTATGGTTCAGACTATGTGTTGTTTTCAACAGCAGCAAAGAAAGGACAAACATATGTAGGCACCTTTTGGGGATTAAAAAAAAAAAAAAGAAGATACTATATTCATTGTAGGTGCTTGAAATGCTGAAGTTGTTATAAAAAAATACAGCTGGACTATCGGACAGCTTTGACACTGAATTATACAATGAAGTGGACATAAGACTGTTAATGTTCTGCAAAGGTAATTCAGAAATCACAGTAAACACCATCTTGTAACAGCCTAAGAGATGGCTTTACTTAAAGAAATTATCAGACAGACATTACCACAATAAGAGTGATAATATTCTTGTCAATCCGAGATAAAACAGGTATATACAAGCAGCAAAATCAAGATCCGGAGGTAACTGTGTCTCAAACCATCAGATTCTTACTGTAAAGTTTAAACTTACAGAAAAAAAAAATTACTTGGCCATTGAGGGAATAAAGGTAAGAGATTAGGCATGGTGGATAGAGTACATGGACAGAAGTTTTGAGATATTAACCAGGAAGTGGCAAGAATAATTCTAAATAGAAGATTAAGAAGGCAAAATTACTGTCTACGAAGGCTTTAGAAGTGGCTGAGGAAAGAAGAGTAATAATGAGGATACGGTACATTATATAAAATTGTAAAGCAGAGTTTCATAGATAACAGCAAGTATAGTTAAGGAGGGATGCATAAATGAGCAATACAAAGAACTGGAAGACGACAATAAAATGGGATCAACAAGAGATCTGTTCAAGATGATGAATTGTATTAACTGAAACTTACAGGTAAAAACTGACATGACAAAAGACAAAAATGGGAGAAAACCTGACAGAAACAAGAGAGAAAAGATCACAGAATTCAGTCAGAGTAGTACCACCACAGTAGTCATTTGCTCCATAGAAAACATATTAAGTTTACAAGGACACCAACATCACTAACATGGACAGTGATGTGTTCTCTAACTAGAGTCAAACATCCTGAAGAGTGAAGTTAAACAGACACTAGAAAGCATTGCTAATACGGCTGAACCACCAGAAGAATTATGTAAAATCCTGCAAAATGATAATGCAACACTGTTGCATTTAAGTTGCCCGCAACTGTAGAAAATAGGACATTAGCCACTGTATTGGAAGATGTCAGTTTATATTCCGGTCCCAAAGCTGGGCATTGCTACACACTGTTCCAATTGTCAATCACACTTGTAGAAAGTACTGCATTCCCCAAATCAGGCAAAATGTTTCCCCAATACTGAAAGCTGGGGTTACTGCAATCCAAGCGGAGTGTAAGTTAGACATGACAGAAGTTCACTGTTAAAGACGGTGTGTTGGAAGAGAAAATTTTACAAATTCAGATGACAATTAACTTGGAAAACACTGGCCAAAGAAAACAATGGACTTAGACTTGAGAAAGAAGACAACCAACACTGGCATTTTTTAACTCTTGGAGACGAGCATTTCCTTTCACTCCCACACCCATTCTAGAACTTGTTGAAAGGAGAGAAAATGTGACGTAGGACTTTTATTAAAAGAAAATGAATTGTGCTTAAAATCATTGAAAAAAAATGTAAACTCTCCAAAAACATTATATTATGGTCTGCTTAGTAAAGCTTTGGAGTTTAGTCATTTGGTGCATCAAATAAATGAAGCTTTTACTAATTTATCCAAACCTCTGTGCTTGTGGTTTATATTTTATGTTTCATAATAATAAAGTAGATTTTGAGTTACAGCCCTTTCTAAAACGCTACAGTGGTTAAAATAGTTTTTATACATTGCACATGACTAAAGTATTTGTTTTTTGAGAATTTTTTCCTAACATCTACTGTCTTACTTGCTATTTACTTAACTGAACTTCACTGTTTTCACAATTTAATAAAAACAAAATACTTAAATATTTTGCTGTGGCTAACATCCCCTTCAGTGGGGCTCTTTCTTAGTTTATAGCAGTGCATACGCCAGCTATGCCATGGAAGGAAACTGTGACTTGGCATGGGCAACCAGTCATCTCTTCCAGGAAAGTACTGAAAAAACCTGTACTATGCTGCATGGGAATTACCTGTTTTTACTACAACCTCTAGAGAAAAATCATGTGCAGCTGAATATATAATGATGTCTTTCCACACGATGTCAGAGCTTGCTAAGGTGATCTTTCCACAAACACCAAACCCAGTAGCCCACTTTCCCGCTCCCACTCCGGTAGTCAACTAACCAGACTGTGCCCCCCCCCCCCCCCTTGCAAATTCCTGGTTTCACCCCTGCAACAGCTATGCATGTCTTGCAGTAGTATTTTGCATCTACAAAGTGAACACTTTTCAACTTGGTTAAAGAATATGCCAGGGGATAAAACAAAAAAAAGTCTACAAGTATTACTTAACTCCTAATGCTAATCTAACACACAAACACACACAAAGAATTTAACTATACTGAGTATTTCTAAGAATGATTCAAACACAAGAATGTGTGTAAATGTACTAAGAAAACAACGATAATTACACTACTTGCTATCACCAAACACAGATGAAAAAGCAGAAAGATAGGAAAACCAGCTGTGATGAAGGGGCTAACTAGAAGACAACTTGTTGAAAAGTTTCAAATTCCTAATGTTAAACACACCAAAAAGACTAGAATTACCACATTCTTTCTCTCATACTCATGACTTTGTAGAAGAAAATTAGCCAACACATTTTTAGAGGAGGTGCACTTAGCTGTGAGTCAACATCCCATCCATTTGCTGTCAACAAACAAGATCTGAGGTAACTAAGGGAACTGTTGCATTATTGGAAGGAAACTTCTTAAAGGAAGCTCGAGGCTGCAGTACTAATGCTGACGAGACTGCTCCGACAAATGGCTGGTGGACTCGCATATGTTGGATCGGACAGACTGAATGAATAGGATCAAGTGATAGTTTCAATGACTTTCAGTACAATGTATAGTGCTTTAAAGATGTGAGCAATTAAATTAGACCCTTATTCCACTATAATTACTTCAGCTGCAAAAATCTAGTAAATCTAGTTATTTCAAAGCTACATTTAAAGCTAATGGTATGTAACAGAATATCACAGGATCATAAGAGGTTATGAGGCTGTTGACCCGGAGGTCATTTCAATCCTAGCAGTTTCATCCCAATGTAATACCAGTGATTCTCTAGTCAATACTCAGGATTCTATTTAGTAATAATTCAAAACACAACGAAACTCAAGCGACTTGCAATCCTACATAAAACACAACACACAGTAGTGGATATAACCAGAGCAATTTACTTCTCCTGGTACCTCGGCTGTTCGCCTTCATGGGACATTATACATCCAAAAAATTGCAGTTTATATAGTGCTTTAACAATTCATTAGCCCATCCCATTAATTAAACAATTAAACCTTGAATACAATCAGAACATGGTGAAAACACAAAACTAACATATTACATAATATATGAACTATCACAGAAATGACCACTGAAAATTTCATTATAAAAAATTAATAGAATTCTTTAGACATATAACATATATAACCTCCTCTACAACTCGCCCTTATTTAAAATATATATTATTTTATATATTGGTATATACCTATTTAACATTCCTCTTAATTCCTTTCATTAGAAAACACTCAAAGTACATAAATAAGAGAAATATGAAACTAGAAAAACATTAAATTTGCATAGACAGCTCTTGATTCAGACCCGCCGGATATAGAGTTCCAAAATTAAAAATGAATGTTTCTAAAAAATTTAACCTAGTCTGAAAATTAGTCCCAAATCCTTCAATGTCAGCCAAAACACTGAAAAATAAAGAACCAACGTCACCCTCATGTTCTATCATAAAATGTTGTGCCACTGGACTTTCTCTTTTCCTGTTCCTAATATCCAACAGATGCTCCAAGATTCGAATCCTAACTTTGTGTTGTCTGCCCGATGTAACACTTGGTATTGGTACACCCACAATCCAATATATAAACAGCACCACAAGTTTTGCAATGTAATTTACCCCTAGTTTGATATCTCCTACCATTAATAACTGTATCTGATAAATTCCTAATCTTAGAACAGAGATTACAGCTGCCACAGGGAAAGGCCCCATACCTATGATTCAAGTCACAGTTACGTTATGAAGTATAGTGCCTTTTCTGAGAGTGTAGTTAAGGTGGTCAAGCATTTATGGCCTATGATAAGTTTAGATGAGACTTTAGGAAAGATTTTCCCCAAGGAAAGTCACCTTTTCTTATGACAGGTTTAATAATTTGAGAGAATTGCTGAATAAACCCATTAAGTCTTATGACTTGAATCATAGGTATGGGGCCTTTCCCTGGGGCAGCTGTAATCTCTGTTCAAAGATTAGGAATTTATCAGATAAGGATAACCAGAAGGCCCTTGCAGCTACATACACAGCCTGAAAGGTAGGTAGGACCCAGGCATTTGCCAAACAAGTAATTAATGGTATCACACACACACTGATCCTGCAGAGATAGCAAACCTGCTGGCAGACAGATTTGGTGAACATTTCACTCCCTTAGTTACCTTTAGAGGATTTGAAATGTCTTATTTGCTTGTGGAGGGTGCTTTTCCTATTGTTGGGGCCTCATCTTAGTCTTCTTAGACAACAACTTTTTGCATTTGTTGTAAAGTTTGTTGATACTGGATGTCCACCAGAATAGCTTGTTTTTACTTGGGCCTCTGGCTTTGATTCTCTCTGGAACAGCTGAGTCTATACACTTATACAAGTGACTGCACAGGGCTTTAGTGTAAACTTTGGTGTAGTTACTACTTCCAGCTGGGATTGGGGCTAGGAATGCTTTTATATCTTCCCCAGGAGGATATTTTTTGCCTTGGTGAAGTGTTTTAGTCTGACTTCACCCTTGGTGAGTTCTGGTATTACTGCCAGTTCGAAGGTGACTCATTTGTGGTCAGATTTAACTAACAAGGGTCCGACAGCTGCAGTGGTGCATCTGTTTGTCATGTTAGTGAGGACCAGATCTAGTATGTTTGTTCTTCTTCTTGGGGTTTGAACAATTTGTTCCAGGGCATTTGAGTTAAATTCAAGGAACTTTTGAGCTAGTGAGTTAGGGCTAGAGTACTTTCCCAGGTGATGGTGGGATAATTGAAATCCCTTATGAGCAGAGTGTTTGGCATTATTTGGATGGACTCTAGTTTGGTCAAGTAGGCCTCATGTGCATCATGAATCATAGAGAGGGATCTAAAACTAGCTATGACTTGAATGGGAGGTCTTACTAACACTTATCTGAACTTGGAGTAACACTGTGGAGTTGTCCTGTGTAACTAATCCTCAAAATATGCAGTGGCTCAGACAGACAGGGCAATACTTGCTGTCTCAAATACACCAAAGTAAATGCTCTCCCTGGTCCAAGCTATCCTAGGTGAGTGATTCTCTTACCAGTCAGGTACTATAAAGTTGCGTTATCATGTTTTGTGGTTAACATCACAGTTGCAGATGTTAGGAAAGCCAAATCTACTAGAACAAAAAATTAATTTTTAATTTTGCATTCTTGTTGGCTAGGCAAAGCCCCAACAACCCCCAACCCTGCACCTCTTTCTTAGGTTGCATCTTGGGGAAAGGGGAATTTCTCTGTACCAGTACCATCTGCAGACATCAGTTTTCACACTGACTGCCGCAGCAAAGGTCTTTGCAAACAGTTTACATTACCAGATTTTGCAAATAAAAAAAAAATGATATTCACAACTTTCATATGATAACATATGTACTGTGCCATGACCAAATGCATCTAGAAACCGGTCTTTTCAAGACAGTCCAGCTTTTGTACACTGCTATACATCTGCATCTATCACTGGAGTTGATATGAGGGGGTCTTGTTTTTGTGAGCAATAGACTTTCCAACAAACCAATGTCATCACCTGGTGTGTGCAAATCAAAGCTCACTATGTATAACTGTCCTACAATAGATATGCAAACAATGTAGGACGTTATTATTGTTATTGATTGGTGAGAAATTAACTACTGAGGGAATACCAGGGTGGAATACTTTAGGGAATACGAGTACTACAGCATTACAAAGTAGCATTCAGAAAAAATATATTAAATCTAAAAATACAACCCACCATGATGAGACTATAGATTAAAAGCACTCCATTTAAAAAAATGTACAAATCTATAATCTTCAGAAAACATTAGAATTCGGCCAGTAAAGACACACACACACACACACACACACACACACACACACACACACACACACACACACACACACACACACAAAATCAGGCCTTTAGGAAATTAAGGCCAGAAATTACCAGAACAAAATCTACCTATGAGGAGCAACTTGAACAGTTTAAGAAGAAATCTTTCTACAAATAAATCACTCACCAGAAAATTAGCCATGTAAAATAAGACCCTTACAGATGGAGGGAAATACAGTATGTGATCCGAACTGCATGCAACATGTATATTTCTCAATATGTAAAGAACAGTCAGCTGCTCTGGTGATGTAGAGGGATAAAGCTTTAACTATGGCCCTACTGACCTGGGTTCAATTAGTGGCTTGGTTAACTAACAAAGCAGCAGGCTGGGAAAAGTGTGTCCATCCTGGGTTGGACGGCATTCTTCACTGACACTTTCTAAGGGGAAGCATGGTTCAAAGAGGGGAGCTACCCTCAAACTTAAATGGCAAGGATGTCAGGCACAGCAGGAAAGTCAGTACAGCAGTTACAAAAGCCCCTCAGGGCAGAAGCAGAGACTGCCAAGTCCCCAGGACGCCGTTAGGATTCACAACCTGCACCAGTGATATTGGGGGGGAATAGAAGACAAGCTGGTAGATGCAACATAGACATGGGACACTGGCGCAGGGCTAGGATGGTAAAATGATGTCCCAAGGGGGACCAAAAAAAAAACATGTAACCCACAGTCATTATCTCAGGAAAGATGATGAATGTCTAGATGTCACTTCATTCAGGTGAACACTACTTTCTGAAGGGCTTGCGAAGAAAACATTCATGAAAGGTCAAAAATATATGCAGTATTGGAAAAA